>NW_015438371.1:480965-608465 GCF_001293395.1 Leptomonas pyrrhocoris
GAGTTGGGATGCACTGATACCGTTTGTCAGCGGCTCCATCCGATCCGCGTTGGACCGCATCGTGCCCGTCTTGGTAGAGAACTGTTTCTGGCCCATTGCAGAACCCATAGGAGCCACCTACCTCGACGCGGACTACGACCTGATCGTGTTCACAGACGCATCGGCGTCGGGCTGGGGTGCTATCGCCCGCTGGAGAGACGGCACGACGCGCGGTTTTCAGCAGCGCTGGAGCCACGACCTCAGTGCGAGCGGCGCAGTGGATGCGAGGGGCGCGCGCATCCCTTTCAACGCACGGCATTCAGCAAACGCAGAACCACATGCCGCTTTGTTGTTTTTACGGTACATTCTCGCGGCGTACCCGCAAGCTTTAAGACGCGTCGCTGTAGTGACGGATCACTACCCGATTGCATTGGCGCAAAGATGTGAAAGTGGCTTTCGCGGTATTGGACGTGGGCAGTACCTAAACAACCTGTACGCCTACACCAATTCTCTTTTCTTCGAGACGGGCGTGCGAGTGGTGTTCTTTTACATCGTTGGTGAGATGAACCCCGCAGATTCCCTCTCACGTAACTTTGGGGAAGAGGTGGTGGATGGTCGTGTGGTGGCGAGAGATGCGCCTGGCATGGAGTTGCCCCGCTTGGTCAATACGGCTTGCCCTGTTGTGCACAAGACCGTTGGAGACTATGGGGTAGCTGGTCTTGCCACTGACTATGAATAATGCAAGTGATGACCGATATGTTGTACTCTGAGGGAGCATGCGAAGCAGGGGCCCCAGAAAGTAGAACAAATCCTTCTCCTCCACCCTCTCTCTCTCTCTTAGTTAGGTGACAATAAAGAAGAGTACTGTCAAGAAATCGTCGGCTCTTAATGGCACCTCTCTTCATTTGAAAAGATATGGAAAGAAGAACAATTATGGAGAGAGAGAACGTAGCAGCGCTCACGGCAGGCATCCCCGTAACGCAGGTGATGCTTCGCGCGGCGGGAGACAGCCTGGTGCAGGATGAACGTGGGGACCGGTGCTATGTAGCGATCAATCCCGGTTACGCCGCCCCACCTGCCGCGTACACGCGCGTGCTTGCGGTGCGTTCCCTGGTGGGCTTTCTCGCCTTTGTGGGGACTCTACTCTCTGCGGTCGGGCAGGCCGTCTACTTTCGTCGCGGGGCGTACGGGATGTCCAAGTACGGGGTGTGGCGGTCATTCCAATTTCCGGGGTGCTGGATAAACGACCTCGACCCCGAAGCCAGCAAGATGCGCAAGGTCTTTGCCGTCGCCACGTCTGTGTTTGGGCTCATCTCGTGTATTCTGTCTACGGTGTACGCCGTGGAGTGGCCGACGCTCGAGCGGGCAAGGAGAGCGGAGCAGGAGGACAACTTCCAGCTGCTATGCACCTACGCGACGGGGCTGAACGACGCGGAGGACAGCAGCGCCACTTCGTTCCCCTTTGTGAACGCACGTGTAGAGAACCGCGGACACGTGGAGAAGGTGCCGATCGAGGAGGTGGAACGCCGGCGGCGCAAGAAGGACAATGACGTGGGTATTGCGATCTTCTCCATGACAATGATGGCGGCGGTGAGTGCGATTATCACGGTACTGCTGATGCTGTACTTCCACGACAGCGATTTTTATTGCGACGGTTACCAGAGCGAGTGGGATGCCGGTTTCGGCCTCTTTATCGCGTCCCTCGCGCTCTCCGTGACGGCGTTTATCCTTGTGGCTATCCCCCAACTCACCGACCTGTACCTTTGCAGGCTGCCGCCGGTGGTGCGGTGCCAACTGATGCTGGTCGATGTGCACCGAGCGTTGCAGCAGCAGCCACCGCCTGGCGCGAGCACTGCACAGTACCGCAGCTACACCAACGCCGGACTTCCAGTTGCCCTGCCTGGTCCGCATAGGAGCCTGTTGCGTCACGCGTCTCCGCCGCCCGCGGGGGAGCTGAGCGCGGAGGTGTCACCTGGGCGTGGGCAGCTGCCCGAAGCGGAGCAGGAGGACAACTACACGACCGCGGCGTATTACACCGCCCCGCCGCCGCTGTTTCGAATGGTGCACAGTGACGCACCACCGCACTAAGAGAAGAAGAGAAAGGAGAGAGAGCGCTGAAGAGGGAAGCGCAGGTAGACTTCAGTTTGTCATGCGTGAT
This sequence comes from Leptomonas pyrrhocoris, assembly GCF_001293395.1. Taxonomy (NCBI): domain Eukaryota; phylum Euglenozoa; class Kinetoplastea; order Trypanosomatida; family Trypanosomatidae; genus Leptomonas; species Leptomonas pyrrhocoris. Next base: position 483,103 of record NW_015438371.1, read on the forward strand.
GCAGTGAAACATGAGCGTTTTTTTAAATGATATACATGCGTGTAGGGGCGAGACAGAGGAGGCATTGTTTCGCTTCGCTGTTTCAATGTGGCGAACGCAAATACGGCTTTGATTTCTAAACAGATCTATTCTCTCTCTCTTTCTTCTTGTCGTTGTTGTCGTTGTTGTTGTTGTTGTCCTCTTCGGTTTATTTTTTCTTTTCTCTTGCAGGCCGATTTGTGTGTGGAAGTCTTCGCTCTCCCTCTGTCTCTCTTACACTTTACGAAAGTTCCTTTTTCCATCTTCTGTTATTATTATTGTTGTTGTTTTTTAAACATAAATCTATACAGTTGTATTTGTCATTTCCTTCCCGAAGTAGGTCTGCCTTCTCTCCCTATTCGGCTTCGCTCAGGGAGAGCACAGCAAGAGGCGTGTGTGTGTCTGTACACCCGTTTTTGTTTCAATCAGCGGCGGAGCTCGCCGGAGCCGCTTTCTTGACTTTTACTGCTTTGATGCTGCTGCTGCACAGCTCCGCAGTTAACTCGTTTCACATACACACGCACACATACACACACATGCGCCGTGTATATATATGTATGTATGTGTGTGTGTGTGTGTGTGTGTGTGTGTGTCGATCTTCAGTTTCTTCCGTCGTACGGGGAGGTTGTGTGTGTGATATTTTTCTGATCTTCTTCTCTCCGCGTTTGTAAGAACAACAGCGAAAAGCGCGCGTCGCGACCTCATTGCATTCATCCTACTGAGCTCTGCCTGCCTCAAAGGAAAGAAGAAAGGAAAACTTATCAAAAAGAGATCCAGTCGGCAAAGTGTCCATCTCGCGTCTACTTGTCTTCCTTCCTTTTCCCTTGTATTTTCTCTGGTTTGGCTTTCGAACCGTACGCGTGTGCTATCCTTTGTCAGTGGGACATTCAATCCTCGGTTTACATATTCTTGTCTTTGCTTTCGATAGCATTTATACAACACCTACCATTCTTCGACTGCTTGAAAACACACGCATCTCTCCGTGCGTTAAGCTAATCCCGAGTACATTATATATTTTCTTTGCCTGTCTTCCTTCCCTTTCGTTCCCTCTGTTGCCATTATATTTGTTCCGTGTTCGATCTGAACAGTTAAATCCCCCCCCCCTCTTTATAAAACGAAAGGAAAGAACATAAACAAAGCTTTATTTATTTTATCGCGTAAAAGTGTTAACACGCTCCTTTCTTTATATTCATTTTATATCCTGCTGATATCTCATCGTCTCCGACAACTCCCATCATACCCACCCACACACCCACCCACACACACACCCACACACACATACACCCACACGAGAGGGAGAGGAAAAGAAAGGAGGGAAACAAATGCTCAATTCGTTTCGCTGAATCTTCTTCTTTCTGCTTCTTTGCTTTCTTTGTGACGGTATTATTATTATTATTATTATTATTATTATTATTATTATTATTATTATTATATATATTTATATTTCACTCTTGCGCAAGTCGACGCCGTCGGCGGCCACTCACACGTTTGCATACGAATTCTTCGAAGTACCGTAAGCTACTCCCTTCGGGGGCTCCTCATATATACTATACATCTTATACCGCCCTTCGCAGCGACGCAACATCAGAAAAAGATGGACTACACACGCCAGTTCGACTCCCCTCACAAAGGCGCGGCAGCGGAGAAGAACGCATTTGCCAACGCGGGGGTCCAACGCACACCTCTGCCACCGCCACCTCAGTACGCCGGTGCGGCGGCACGTGAGCCCATGTTCACGGCAGAGGTGAACCCCCTCCACGTCTCGCGTTATGCGAAGGAGACAGAGGAGTCGCTCCGCGACCCCTCTCCCCTCTATCCGCCTCCCGTCCAGCGGACTCGTTGCCGCACCGCTGGCGTCATGATCTGCCGCGTTGTAGTCGCGCTTCTCGCTGCGGCGATAGTTGTCTTCACAATTGTCGGTCAACTTCTGCCATTTTGCATGTACAGTGAGCGGGGCGAGAGGGATGAGAAGTACTCCGTGTGGCAAGAGATACGGCCACCATCGACGCGGTCGGCATGGTGGAGAAACTCCCGTACGAGAACTTCGGACCGCGAAGACAACATCGCAGAGAAGGTGTTTGCCGTCCTGTCCGCCGCCCTCAGCCTCGTGGCGTGCGCTTTGTGTTTCGCCTTTGTGGGGCTCTGGGCGCGGCATGAGCAGAGGCGGCAGCGCGAGGCAGACGCCTACACGCAGGCGCAGCGGTGTGCCGAGGAGGAAGAGATGCAGGAGCGCCGCGACGGGCAACACGGCAGCAGCGCGGACCGCCCCAGCCATCGCCGTCCGCGCCACAACGAAGTTGCCGCCGCGGGCTCTGCTCCATCGGACTCACCCACCACGGCGAACCCCCGTACCTTTGGGGCAACGGAGAAGATGTATGAGCGGGAGCGGCAGCGTCGTCGCGTCGACCACAGCGTGGGCACTGCTGCCTTCGTCTTCCTCCTTGTCGCAGCGGTGGCCGCCCTTGTGACGGTGGCCCTCATGGCCGACTTTTACACAGAAGAGGTGGCGGACGAGGTGGAGCACCCGCGGTGGGAGTCGGCGAGCTACCTGGCAGGCTTCGGCCTCTTTATCGCCGCCCTCGCCAGTGGAGTGGTGGCGTCTGCGCTGTTGGCGCTGCCGTGCCTGACGGAGTTGTACCTCTGCTGCGACCCGCAGGTGCGGACGCCGGTGCCTTTGTCGCCCGAGATGGACTCGGCAGCGGCGGAAGGACAACAAACGCCTCTCTCGCCTCTGCCGCCGCCTCCCGCGACGCAGCCGGCTGGATCGCGAAGCGGAAAATACGCAAACCCGGACCACCACCACTACCACGACGGCGCCGCGGCTCGCACGGGTGGGCCTTCGGCTTCTGCGCCGGCCCCGTCAGAAACGCAGGTGCATCGCGCTACGCCTCACGGCCCGCCGCCGCAGCCCTATGTGCCGACGGTGGTGGGGACCTACCCGGAGGCCCTGCCCGGCCCCGCCTCGATGGAGCACGTCACGCTGCACCGCATCCCGCGAGTAGGCGATGTGGACGGCACGACGGCGTTCCCCGCAACGCAGGCGGCATGGCGTAGCAGCGACCCCCCTTCCGCGTACCTAACCGGCGGCGCACCGGCAGCGACGGACGAGGACAGGGACGATTCATAAACGAAGAACCCCCGCGAGTCTCTCGTGAGGAGGCACCGTCAGTGGTTTTCTCTTCTTTCTGCTGTTGTCGTGTGTGATTATGATTTTTAGTATCTCGTTTCTTTTTTTTTTTAATTCTTAACATCTTTTTTCTTTTCTCTGTCTCGTGAAGATCGGCAACACAGTTGCATTGCTTTGTCACGGTTTCAGCGCCGCGCGCGACGGTGACGGAGAACGAAGTAAAACACCGACGGCATCAGCGAGCTGCGCAGATGGGTGTACTCGCTCCTCAACTTCGTAGGACCGTGTTGCCTGCGGAATGCGTCATCACCAGCGTGCCGTGGCCACTGTAGAGAAGCCGCTTCGACAAAGCAGTGTCAGTGAACCCTCCGCGCCCGTAACAGAATTCGAAATGAAGGCGCACGACACCTTCATTTATTCGTGCGTTGCACCGAGGCTTTCGTTTTTCTGCCTTTCGCCGGTGGAGACAAGTGCGACGGTCAACCAATGACCGAGAAACGCAGCTTCCTCCCCAATCAACCAACGTTGTTTTTCTTTCATTCTATGCACACCCTTCGAATACAAATGTGTGTATTTGTATCAGGCGCTCTTTTAAAATTGTTTTATTGTTATAACCGCGTTGATGTGCCACAATCGATAAAACACATACGAGGTCGGGCAGCTCTTCTCGTGTGCGTGCTTCAACGCTGGCACCCCACCCTCTCTCTGCCTCCGATGTACGACGGGATTTCGCCTATTATCTATATCTTTTTTTTTCATCTTTACTGCTTTGTATCTAATCCCAGTGTACTCTTTTTCTTCTGTTCCCATGCTCAAAAAGTGTCTTTTTGTGTTCAACACTTTTTCTTTGCTTTTTTGGAGAATGCGGAGCAACGACTGCAGCACAGAGTGAGGGGCATTCGCTCTTCGACGACGTGGAGTGGCGCAGATCCTCCTCACTTACATGCTGCGTTTCCCTTCCGATGAAGTGCCGCTTTCCTTATTTTTCTTCCGGTTTTGTTCTTCGCTTTACGCATTTCCCACTTAAAAGAAAAATAACATCATTCTTCATTCTTTTCTGTATCATCGCGCATTGGTGTGCTTCCATTGTTATTTTTCTGCCTTTAATTAAACTTTCCAGCCGTGATGATGTCCGTCAGCGCATGGAACGGAATCAGAAAAAGAGTAGTGCGGTTACCCGCCTTTCTTCTTCACGTCCTAACCTCGGAAACACACCCACACAGAGCAGCAAAGACGTTGAGGGGTTTTCTATTCGTGAGGACTGCTGCTTTTCTTTTGGGGTATATATATATGAGGTTTTTTTTCTTCTGGATTATTACTGTGGTGCTGTTGATCTGGCTAAGGAAACTACGAGAGCGTTTTATCATTTGCCGACTATTTTTTAATACAGAACTGCAGAGTGCACTTTTCTCCTCTTTCAGTGGAATTGCAATCAATGCGTGTGGAGCGCGGCGATGTCACAGGCTGGCCCACTCACTCACATACACGCAAACATCAGATGAGGCGCAATCGACCACTTGATGCAGCAGAAGGCAGAGAATCGCAGTGGTCATGGGCACACAGATGTGCGTGTAGGCCGCAGTGCTAACGCTCTCATTCATCTCATTTTGCTTTACTCCTCTCTGCTTTATATATTTTTTATTCATTACTCCTCTCACCCATGCCTCAAAGTAGCTTCGATGGAGAAAGAAAACACGAATCATACCCCAATAGCTTTTTTTTGCTAGATTTCGTCTGGACGCCCCTCCTCCCCCCCCTCCTTCTCCCTCTACCCAAAGATGCCCGCCTACGACACACAGGAGCCCAGCGGCGGGAGCCATTCCCTCGATCTGATCGGCGACGCGGATGCGGCTGCCCTGCGCATTTTAGAAAGCAATGTGGACTTCATGTCCCTCCTCTACTGCCACCTCGCTGCCTGCCCGCCACACGGCCCTTTTGTGTACTATTCTGCCATGACCCTTGTGGAGCGCGCCAAGCGGCGTTACATCGCTGCTGCTGCGGTTGCGGCGGGAGCCAACATGAACGAGACCCCCTCCAAGGGCGTGAGCGACGCTGCATCAAGCACGACTTCCTCCACGCAACCAGGGATTTACCCGATGGACGGCGAAGGGGCATCCGTGCTGCTGCGTGCCCTCACCATTCCTAATGTGCTGGCATTAATCGACAAGCGCTACGACACACGTCACCTGTCCGGCTGGCCGCTGCTGTACGTGCCGGCGGAGATACGCGCGGCGGACGTGGCGGTACTCACGCAGCAGCAGCCGTAACCATCACCACGGCGAACCAAACACGGAGGTGTGTACTTGTGCATTCATTCAAACCTCCCTTTTTGTTGTATGCGTCTTTGGGGAGCCATCTGTGATCGAACACCTTTTGCAATTTGCAGTTGAACGTAGCAAGAAAAGGAGGGAACTTTTCGCATTCAACGCCCTGTAACTGCAGCCCATGTAGAAATGATCTGTGTACGTTCTCGTGCTTTTATCGAATGTCTGTCGCTGTCTGTTGTCTACGTCGTGATTCGATGTGCGGAGGGCCCTCCATCATCAGATAGTCTTCGCTCGCGGTAGTGCCGAGCAACGCAGCTTTTCTCGCTGACCTCCTCACCACTGTGCCTTTTTGCGTCTCCTCTCTTGCCCTCTTTTCTTTACAGCAAAGCACACGATAAAGCACGCCGATCCGCTTCTCCACAAACACACCACCTTCTCTTTAAAGCTTTCTTCCCCTGCTTTTCGTATCTGCCACGAAGACACCATGGCCTCTCATGTGGAAGGACGCCTCTTGCGCCGCTCCGTGCCGTACGTCGAGTCGTGGATCGCGGAGCTGGCCCCCAAGGCCGCCGCTGCCCCCGGTGCTGCCGCTGCTGCTGCCGCTGCGCCCAAGTCGAAGGAAAAGGCATCGAAAGGGAAAGGCGCCGCGGCGCCGGCTGGCACGGACAACGCCACGGCCATGTCGCGGTGCTGTTTCGCTGTGGGCAAGGTAATCGAGGTGTCCCGCCACCCGGAGAGCGAGAAGCTCTTCATTGAAAAGATCGACCTCGGCGCGGAACTGAACGCGCTCAGCAACAACGAGCCGCGCACCATCTTGAGTGGATTGCAGGAGTTCGTAAAGGAGGAGGATTTTGTGAACCGGCTGGTGCTGGTGATTGCGAACTTGGAGCCGCGCAAGATCGGCGGCATCCCATCGGCGGGTATGGTGATGTGCGCCTCGACCGGCGAGGACCCGCACAACCCCGCCTCTGCCGGGCAGGGGGAGCGTCAGGTGGTGCTGCTCGACATTCCGGAGGGTACGGCGGTAGGGGAGCGCGTTGTCTTTGCGGGTCACGACATGCCCTACGAGCCGGTGCTGAAGAAGAAGCTGGCGAAGAACTTCGAGGAGGTGATGCTGGAGGTGTGCAGCAATGAGGAGGGTGTCGTGTGCTGGCAGGGGAAGCCGTTCATGACCTCCAAAGGCCCCATCAAGGCTTCGTTGTGCAACGCTCGCATTTCATAATGAAAAGACGAAATGAGGGGTTTCTCGTGCGTTGGGGCAACTATTCTTTAAATAATCCTTTTCTTCGGTGTTGACCAGGTGATGCGGCGCAGTACGGTGTGTCTCGCTTTTCGATTCTCTTTGATGTTGTGAGTAAGTGTGTGTGGGTGGTCTCCGTGCAAGGCGATAGCTTATCGCTGGCGACGGGGCTTCTTCGGAGTAGTTTCAGCAGCCCCACCAAAGCAGCGGAGTTGGTAAGGACAGCGTTCCAATAAGCTTTACTAAGTGAGGGATATAAAGCAACCAAACAAACAGAAAGCATATTATTGTGGTAAATGCGCTCCTCAACGCGGGATGCATGTATATTTCATTTTTTGGGGCCGGGGGAAAAACAGAACAGAGGGCACTCGGCGCCGCCCGCCGTCTGCGTGCCGTTGCGACAGCGGGCGATGCACTGTGGCGCTTGTTGTCCCCTCCGTGGCTGAATTGCACGCGAGTTCTCGACGTTTTGCGCCGTCGGGGCCGTCTGGCGCAGCAACAAAATCTGCTCTCTCTTTGTTCCCCTCCTCTGGTTGCTCTTTTTTGGGGTTCCGCGCCGCGGCTCAAAAAAAGTCACTCCTACCTGGACTCGAACCAGGGTTATCGGATTCAGAGTCCGAGGTGATAACCGCTACACTATAGGAGCGCCGACCGTTGCGCTGCGGGGGGGGATGGGGTGGTCGCCTCGCCCGCGCCGGGGCCGTGTTTGGCGGGCGCGGCTTTCTTGGGGGGGCCTTCGGGTTTGGGAGGGGGGGGGGGTCGGCGCAGTGAGGTTTAAAGGCGGCGCGGGGGGGAACTTTCGGCCTTTGCATGGGGAAAGGCGAGCGGCGAAGAAGCTAAAAAATGCAGCCTATTGTTTCCTTCGGGCGGCCGACACGCGTCGGCGGAGCTGCGCGGCTTCGACCAGCCGGATTGTGTTCTTTCTTTGACTGGATTAGTTGCACACACATACACACACCCAATACACACCCGCCACACTGGCAATGATGCAAAGGAAAAAAAAAAAAACAATCACTTTCTACCCAATTAAGTCATTCGTTAGTGCGATGGACGCTCCCACGTGGTGGACTTGGTGGCGTGGTTGACGTAGTAGGTGCGTCCCGAGCTGGGGTCCACACGCGCCTCCCAATTGGGCGGCAGCGGCGTCGGCTGCGTTGGCGACGCCGATGACACTGGCACTGGCACTGGCACTGGCAGTGACACGGGTGCCGGCCGAGTCCAGCTCGTTTGCTTTGTTCGATGGTTGACGTAAAACGTCCGCCCACTCGCAGGGTCCACGCGGGCCTCCCACTCCTCATTTGGCGCAGAGTTGGTAGAGGCGGCGAAGGCGGGGGGAGGCACCGCCGTCGGCATCGTCCACGTGGTCGTCTTGGTGATGTGGTTTACGTAAAAGGTCCGTCCCGTGCGTTGATCCACGCGTTGTTCCCACTCTTGCGGCAGCGCGACCGCAGGTAGCTGTGATTGTGATGGTGGCGGTTGCTGCTGCGGTGGAGCAGGCTGAGGCGGCGACAACGCAGCGGCAACGCGAGCCAGGCGCCACGCCTGCACCTTCTCCTCCAACTCTCGCTGCTTCTCCTCTCCGAGGGGGTGCAGCCAGGTGGAGCGGGACCGACCGGCCGAATCGGTGTAGGCGTAGTAGTGACGCTGACGCGCCGGGTCGTACAACAGCGCCCATTCGATCGGCAGCATGGTGGATACCTCCGGCTCACCGGTCACGACCGCCGCGGCGGCGACAACCGGCACCAGCAGCGGAGGCGGCAGCGCGGTGGGGGCAGTGGCGAGTTTGGAAACAGCGGCAGGCGACGTCGCCGTTGTGACGACGCGCGGGGGGCCCACGGCGAAGAAGGAGGGCACCGCTGCTGGTGTCTGCTGCTGCTGCTGCTGCGACGGCTGGACGTTGGTGTGGACCTTCGGCATAACTGTGGAAGGCACTTCCGGTGGGGGCTGAATGGCGCTATGGGCCTTCCCCAGATCCCCTTCACAGCTGCTTCCGCCGTCGTGATGTGGATCTGCGTCATCAGATGAGGACGAGGCCAGCGGTGCGGTGGGCGACTGCTGCGCCTGTGGCGGCGTGTTGTGGCTGCCGAATAAGTCCTCCACTCCGGGCAGTGCAGGAGCGCCATCCACCGACGGCGGACGATTCAGTGGCGACGTCGCTGCAGCCGCCGCCGGCTGTCGAATGGACGGCATCATCACCGTCGCACCGGTGGTACTGTGTGCGTTTTCTGCTTGCAGCTTCGTTTGCAGCGCCTTCAGCTCCGTCAGCGTCGACAGCGGCAGGCTGCCGCGCTGCTGCTGCTGTACAAGCGCGAGAGCCGCGATGGCGGACTGCGTGTCTGGTGTAACGAAACGCCGTCCTGCTTCGCCATCGTCGCCACGCCACCGTTGGCTCCGTAGCGCGCCGACGCAAAGCCGAGCAGCGGCTCCGCGAGCTCGTCACCGGCGTACACCACAAACACCACCTCCCCGCCCTCGCGTGACACGAGGAGGTCGAGGGCGGTGGCGACGTACGCGTTGTGCGTGACGAGGCAAAATGCGTGCGCTGCAGCGCCGGCGGCGGCACCGACGGAGGGCAGCAGGCCGAGCTGAATAACCTTCGAGCACAGCGCGGCGTCCACCGGCGTGCCGGCGCGACCGCGGACGCTCTCGAGGACGATTGCCTGAAAGCGCAAGCGGCGCAGCGACGATATCACGCACGACCGCGCCTCCGCTGCGAGACCGTCGAGCAGTGCCGAGGAGAAGAAAATGAGGCGGAGGTCGATGACGGCGGCGGGGCTGCCACCGCTGGCGGAACGCAGGAGCTGCTCATCGATGGCGGAGAGCAGGCGCTCCACGGCCCGCCTCACCTCCTCCTCGGAGGACGGCGCGAAGCCGCTGAGGAAATAGTCACCGTCCACGAGTAGGTACATGTCGACCTCGGGGGCGGCCGCAGAGAAGGTCCTTCCTTTGCAGTAGCGAACGATCTATGGGAGGCGATACTGCCGAATAAAACCAACACCAACACGCGAAACAAAGAAGAAAGAAAGAGTGATCGAAGGTGGCGGAGGTGGCCCACAAGAGACGGGGAAGCAAAGACACAGAAATATGCACACGAGAAGACAGAGCAGCAAGAAAAAGTAAAACCACTGGATAATAGTAATAATAAAGAAAGAAATAGTTCCGATACGTGTATGAGAAGTTTCGACGTGTATGCGGAATAGAAACTAGGGATACGCGAGAGAGGGAGAGAGAGAGAGAAAGATTGTTGTCGGGAGATGAAGCGGCAGTGAGAGGGTGCGGGGAGGGCCTTATGCCCAAAACCCAGACCTGAAAGACATTTTTGCAACAGTCAATCTGTGCGGCAGACGCATATATATATATATTCGTACAGGGAAACGCTGACCTTCACACTGTTGTTGCTCTTGCGTTGACACCATTTTTGCCTTCTAATTATTCCTTCTTTTCCTTCTCCGTCAACTTGATGCAACAGCCGTGATATAAAAGAGACGCGCAAGCAGACGCACGTAAGACCGGAAACAAGAAAAAAAAAAGAAAGAGAAAGGAGCAGAAGGAAAGTGACGAGCGAAGACGAGTACGAGCTTCAAGCTAAGAAAAACAACAATAGCAATAGTAATAACTCAAGAGCAGAAAACAGAAAAAAACCCATTTGCATTTTATTCTCACCTGCACTTCAATCGGAACTCGAGTCACTTTCCAACGACGACGCATCGCTGCCGCTGTCGCCGCGCACGCGCTTACGCTCCTTGTTCGCCGTCGTAGGCGAAGTTGCCGACGTGGCCGTCTTGAAGGGATCTAACCAGGACTGCACCTCGTCCTCCAATGCGCTGGCGTAGCTTGCATTTACAAACAACATCTGCCCTCCCGCAGCGGTCGTGCAGCTGCTAGTACGAGTGCTGCCTCTCTGGAACATGACGGAGATGCTGCCTTGATGCGCGTCGCTGCTGCCAACGCGGAGGATCATCTCGAGAGCGGACGGATCACGGCAGGTCACGATGGCGCCACGCTCCGCCTCGACTCCTTTCAGCAGAGACTTGAGCTGAATGTCAGTCATCTTGCCTTTTTTTTTTAGAAAATAAATATTCTTCTTCTTTTTCTTCTGTGATGATGTCGGTGCAAGCGCAGCCCTTTTGATTTCCTCCGTAAGATTTGCAGCTCAAGACCAAGAGTGAAGATGCGGGCAATTAAAAAGGTGAACGTAAACCAACATCTCCTTTTTCTCCTTTGTTTTTACGTTGACATCCATTGCAGTTCAACACCCTCGTTGGCACACCGAACACCGTTTTCGTCGCAGGCGTGTGTGGGCCGAAATGAAGGCAGAGGGGATCCGTGTCGGCCGCAATAACAACCGAAGCCCCCCCCCAAAAAAAAACACTTCCCACTTTCTCCCGCACGCACTCTTCCAGCGGCACTGAAACGAACCTTGTGCCGTCACGACCATTCATAAAGCAGAAACAAACGTTTTCCAGAATATTCACACTGACCGCACACGTCGGAGGAGCTCCACACAGCTCAGAAGCGGAAGGAAAAAAATCGGTTCCACAAAAAGAAAAGACAGTCACACGTACACACAAACAACTCGCAATGTAGATGCGTGAAAGAGGAGGCAACTACACACACACACACACACTCCCTAAAGGCAACAGAACAGACTGAGAGGGGCTGCCCTGCCTCATTTTATTTCAAATACATTGTTCTCCTTTTGAAACTACAATATACAAAGGCGCCGTTGTCGTTTTCTTTTTGTTTGTGTTGTTGAAGAAGCAACACACACACGCACACACCTATCGTACCCGCGAGAGGTAGTTGCGTACTTCAGCAGCCTGGATGCCCTTAAACGCGTGTGTCTGCTCTTGCCAGAGCATCGACCGGTACAGCCCCTCCTCTGCAGCGATCTCGTGCGACAGCGACGCAACGAGGGGGTGCCGTGCCGCCTCGTACCGCAGCTGGTAGGGCCGCACACGGCGGTACTCCTTCGCAATCACCTCGGCTAACCCACCCACGTTGAGACGCTGCAGCCGCTCCACCTCCATCCGATCGGCCCGCTCGCTCTCCTCAAGCAGGAACACCTGATAAAGCTGCTGCTGGATTTTCTCAAAGTACGCAAGACGCTGCGCCTGTTCTTCGTTCTGCGCCGTGGCAGACTCCTGGTTTTCGCGCATGACCTGCAGACGGCGGGCCTTGATCCAGTGCGGCACCTCGGCGTTGTCGATGCGCCTGCGCTGCTGCGGCTCCTCCGTCGTGCACATCGCCCGTCGGTGCAGTACCTCGCGCAGCTCCGTGATGTCGAGGAGAAGTTGATAGAAGTCGCCCGCGATGGCCCATCGCCGCGCCTGCTCCTGCTTCGCCAAATCTGTCAAGTGGACGTCGCGGAGGGCGGGAGGGCGGGGCGGTGGTGGCGCGCCTTCTTCTGCTTCAGTGGCGTGTGCAGTCCGTGCCAGCTCCGCTACTTCGCGACGGAGAGGTGGCGGACGCAGGACCTGCATTCCTAACATGCGGTTCGCGCAACAGCTCCGCGTACTATCGGGGATGGAGACGAGAGGGGGCAGATGCTGAAGGTGCGAGGGAGAGAGAGAGATGGCGGCAACGGATAGGGTCAACTGAGTTGGACGTCCGGCGGACCAAGGAAGAGAGAAGCGGGAGTTACGGAAAGCGGATAGAAGCAGTCTCTACCGTCAAGGAGCCGCGTGCAACGTCGACTTCGCACACACGTGAGAAGTAGCAGCTACAGCAGATGGCGCTGCTGAAGTTCTCAGGTGAGCTGAGTGAAGAAGAAGAGAAAGCAAACCCACCGAGAGGGAAGGAGATGCGATTCCACCTGCAGATATACAAAGCGGCTGAAGTGTGTCTCTTTGATTGCTTCAGCCTTTCAACACACCGGCGATAGAGAGAGTAACAAGCAGAACCGAGCAGCGCAGACGGAATACGGAGGAGAAAAAAAGAGGAGAGGGGGAGGGGGTGGATCTAAGAGGAGAGTCGATCTTCGCCTTGCGTGTTGAGCTCGCCAGCACACAGATTTGTGAGGAAGGGAAGGAAGAGAGTGATCGTCTGGTTTCATTCTTTCCTTTTAGAACGACGCAACCAGTAATGCCGACTACGCTCTCTTTCGGCGAAGGCGAGAAAGCAGGCACATGTATTTCCCGCTCCTTCGTTCTTCCGATGCACCTGCCTGCGCCGTGTTTGGGGAAGCTTCCGCTTTGATCGTTGCGCCGCCTTCATGAGATGCACCTGCGCACGCAGCATCGTAACTCGAAGACAGAAACGTACTGCTCTTCCTTTTCCATTTAGTTGCGGGAGAGGAGGACAAAACAAAACCAAACTTTCCTTAAACAACAAGTAAAAAATTAGTCGACTATTCTTTGTTCAGGAAGCAAAGAAGGAAGAAGAAAGAAGAAAGAACAACACAGTGCAAAACAGTGTCGTTACATCCCTGTGTCGTTTTCATTTTCCTTTAAGGGTAGACGGCGTTATTTTCTTTTTATATTTATTTTTGAACCAATTAGAACTTTACGAAAGGGAGTTTCTCGCATACTCAGATCGTCTGCATTTCCACCTCTTGGGGTTGGAAAAGGGGCGGGACGGCGGGAAAACAGAAAAAAGGCCTTTCCTGGAGAGAGAGGTCGACTGGAGAGGAGAAAAGAGAAAGGGCTAGTAGTGCAACATGAAGCTTTCGATTCATCTCCCGGCGATTTTTTTTCCTGGCGCAAGCTTTCAGAAGCGAAGAAGAGAAGACCGTAAAGGATACCACTGTAAAAAATATACAAAAGACACGCTTGACGATAAGTGCGAGAGAAACGATTGGACGGTGAGTTGTATGAAGCAGCTGACCAACCGTCACCATCAAGACGTGAAGCGCTCTTGAAGCGAGCAGATATACACGCACACGCGTTAATGCAAAGAGAAACAAGAAACACAAGAAGACCAAAGCAAACAAAGAGAAGAGTGAAGTTCATCTAACAGAAAAAACGACTCCGTAAGTTATAGAGAACCCAAATATATTTTGTTGTCCGTTCCTTCCATGAATTAGCGGAATAGAAGAATCGAGAGGTGCAAAGAGTCCGAGAGAGATGCATTAGCTGAGACATGATTCCACCCTCCATACTCGCGATGGACTTCCAACATATTATCCATTCACCCCGCGCAGCGTCCCGCTGCCAAACTTACTCCCTACAACGTCAGGGGACGATGGTGCAAGTCCCAAAGATAAGGCAAAGGAGAAGAGCGAGAGAGAGTAGTAGAGGTAGAAAACATGTCATCAGCAAACGTCGGAGCCATTGTTCCTCATCCTCCTCGTATCATTGTTACTCTTTTCATCATTCCATTCTTTTCGTAAACTATCAAAAAGAAAGTATCGTTATATGCCACGCTTTTATTTCTCTCTCTTTTTTCCAGCGTGAACGCGGCAGCTGCACTCGCGAGACATTTAATGCTTGCGCTGATGCATATTCAATATGTTTTTATGTTTATACAAAGGTATATGACCGCAAGACACACTCACACAAACAGGATTTGGCGGTGGCTAGGCGGTAAGAGCAAGAAGAAAAAAAGAAAAGAAAAGAAAAAGAGCAAATCAAAAGACACGGAAAACAACAACAACACAACGGCTTCATGCAGCCATCACACCTCTCTTTTCCTCAACACGTCCGCAATAGAGGCTCGCATAGCGAAACAGCAATAAGATGCGTTCATGAATAGCAAGGGTCCGATGGAGAAGATAAATATACATATATATATGTATATAGGTGACCCCCATGGAGGCATCGCACCGCTGCAGAGACGCACCTCTGTGGGTCCCATTCGCTTGCGCGCGCACACACGCACACACGGCCGTGCACGAGTCGGGTTGCGTACGCGCGCATCGGCACGCGCGTGGGGAGACAGCTGTCGCCCCCCTCTCCGTTTATGCACCTCCTCGTTGTTTTGTGTTGGTTTTACACCGGGGACGCCGTATTCGTCGCGTCGATGCCCGTCACGAGATGAATCAAATCTCTCTTGTACAGCGTGTCGTCCGCCTTAACGTGCGGGTACGTCACCTCTAGCGACGTCCAAACCCGGACGTAATGCGCGGAAAAGGTGGGCAGAGCAGCGGCTGTGCTACCCCCGCCGGTACCGAGGTTTAGAGAACAGTCAACGGCGGTCGACTGCCCCGGCCGTAGCACCCCGCTTTCGAACCCGATGACGCGGTTCACCAAGCAAAAGGAGTGGTGAATACCGCCGCTGTAGGATAGGTGCTGTGTCAGCTTCACCTGCGCCGCGGCGACGGCGGAGGATTTTGTTCTGTTGTCCACCAACACCCGCACCGTGATGACCGACGGATCGCTCGGGACAGGGATTGGAGGTGGCGCCGGGCCTGTGACCCCTCCCTTCTTCGACAGCAGCCGCGGCACGGCGGCCGTGGACGGCGGAAACGTCGCCGCGACGCTGCGGTTCAGCACCGCTATGTTCGGCGTGATCATGACCATGGTGCGTAGGTACGAGTTCTCCTCGTGTCCGCAGAAGAAGCCGCCGCAGCCGATCGTGCCGATTTCGGAGCACACGGGCCGCACCACCACCGGCGCCGCACGCACCGCGAACACCTGCGACAGCGGTGCCATCTTGTACACCATGAGTGCAGCTTTCGCTTTGCCGTCGAAGCCCATTGGAATGTCGACCACTGCCTTCACGGTGTATTTGATGTGACCACCGTAGTCGCACTCCTGCACCGAGTACGTCGGGGGCAGGTCGGTGGGCAGCAGAATGGAGAAGGGGTAGGAGTAGTTGCCTGGCTCAAGGTGGAATGAACCAGGCCGGTCGTGGTTGGTCTGCTGGCCCAGAAGAGTCTTGTAGCGGTCGATAATGCTGTGGGTCGACCTCTCGATTTCGCTTGACGTGCTGTAGAGCTGGTTGTTGTTGTTGTAGAGCCCATTGTTGTTGTTGTAGAGCCCATTGCTGTTGTAGAGTGAATTCCCACCCGGTCCCAGTTGGTTGTATCGTTCTCGGCGACGGTACATCATTTCCTCCCCAACAACGTGCACGCGCAAGGTGGAGAACTTGATTTCTTCAATGACAACGACGTTCACACACCCTGTGACTCTCTCACCCGGCATCACGCCGTCCCGCTCCAGGCTCAACGAGATCACAATTTTATCTTTCTCAAGAAACGGCATCGTTCGCGGGCGCTGTTCTTCCTTTTTTTTTTTTGTTCTGGCGTGTAAGCGAGTAATACGGGTTTGAATTTGGTGGAGGAACACGCAGCGGAGACAGCGGTGCAGCGGAGGAAAACGACGCGATATGCAAAAAGAAACACAGCGGCGTCGCCGCGGATCAACGAGAAAGTGCGTAAGAGAGTGGGTGGGAGAGAGAGAGGAAGCGGGAGGAGGTCAGGAAGGTGGAGGGCCGCAGACACGTGCAAGCAGCTTGAGTTGACGCAACCCGCGCGGACATTACACGCTTCACATTGCTATTTCGAATTGCGGTGTATCGCAGAGGGATGATGCTTCCTGCGATGCAGAAGAAAAGAATAAATAAAACAGTAAGTCAGGCGAGGCCCAATAGGCATCTCTGGCTTAAAATGGTAGCTGGAGGCGCACATTGTCGTCGCAGGCCAGTTCAAGTTCAACGTTACGCGTCCGCCATCACACATATACAAAAGCAGGAGAGCTCGTTATTGCAGAGCGAAAAGTCAAGGAGAAATATACGTGACTCCTTTCGAGAAAACCGAGAAGGGGGAAAGGGAAGGGAAGGCGGCAGTCGAGTCAAAGCAAGGAGGCCGCAGCGCGTTGAAGCATGCGAAGCGCAACTTCCAATAACAACAACAAAAAAGGAAGATCTTTGTTGTTATCTGTCGGCGCCGATGCACGTCAGAAGAAACGAGTAGTAAAAAAAAATAATGAGACATCGCCATTGAGATGAAGAAGTTGCTGCAGCAAACTTTGCAGAAAGACAAATGGTGCCCAACCAGCGCCGGCATTCACAATCAAACAGCGTGCCTGGCGAAACGCACAGCGAAGAACAGGCAAGTGCAGTGACACAGTGGAAAATGAAAAACAACGACGTTGCGAAGAGCGCTGCCTAGCAGCCCGTCGTGCCACAGAGCTGTAACGAGATGGAGCGAGAGACCCTGTCAGGAGGTGAAAAAGGAGAGCTTCCGGCTTCACACTAGCGGTGCTTCGCCGGCCACGCGAAGCTCTTGGTCGTAGGTGTGCGGTATTACCAGACTTTGACTCGTCATGTCCACCTCGTCGGCAAGCAACAGCGCATTCGACTCCCACATCGTCCCCTCCGCAGCCACCTCCGGGAAGGTAATCTGCAGCTCCGTGAAGATGGAGAAGTGCTTCACGGCCAGGCACGGCAGCAGCCGTTCCCCACTCGGTAGACCCGCGTGCGCCTCGTCAAGGCGGAGGAGGACCTCCACGGTGGCTGTCTGCCCAGTGCCCAACGGCCCCGCTGGAAACACCACCTCTTGCTTAAAGAACGTGAAGGTGTCCTTGTAGGTGCACCAGTCGTCGCGCGGAAAGCTGTGCCGCTGCGCCATGGTCACCTTACACCGACTTAGTGCCTTATCCCTCGCAAAGTTCGTCACCCGAATGCGCAGAAGAGCGGCGGTGGCGTCGGCCGACACCGGCATCGCACTCACCAGTGCATCAGCGCCATCCGCGTTATTGAAGCTCGACGACACGGCCGTCACTGCGGGCAGCTGCACGTGCGAGTGCAACAGCACAATCTCTGGCGCTATCGCCGCCTCCGTCCGGATGAAGGACTCCTCGTCCACGCAGCAGAAGCAAGAGCCGCAGCACCGGCACTTGGCGATGTGCGCCTCCGACAGGGGCAACGCTTTCAAATTCTGTCGGGCGGGCTGGAGTTGCGAGATGGGCACCGCCTGCGTCACGGTGAGGTCGTACTCCACCTCCGCATCAAACCCGTGTGGGATGTCGAGGAGGCCTTTGAGCTTGTAGGCGAGCGTGCAGCCGTACTCGTGTCGACAGCGTTTGAACGACGGCGGTGCCTGCGAGGGCACAAGCACGGAGAAAGGGTAGACGTACGTGCCGGGTGCGAGCTGTGTGGAGCCCGAGCTGGCACTTCCCACTGGCGCCCCGAGGAGGGTGTGCACCTCCTCCACATGCGTAAAGTGGCGATGCTCAGTGTAGGTGTGACCCTGCGCGTCACGCCTCTGCACGTAGAACTTCTCTTTCCCACGAAGGCGTATTCGCAGTGCGGTGAAGACGACCTCGTGGTGCACCTCCACCTGAAGTGCGCCGGTCACAGTGGAGGCTGGTGCGACTGTGTCGCCTTCACAGAGTATCGTGAGCGTGACTTTGGACTTCTCTAAAAACCCCATCCGTTTTTCTTTCCTCCTCGTGTTGGAAAGCGTGAGCAGCCGGTAACCTGTACCCGCTCACAAAGAATGGCGAGAACCAAGTTGCGAGGAGCGAAGTGAAAGAGAGGTAGGCAGCATAACACACACACACACAGGCATAGCAAGACAGAAAGATCGACATACAGAGTGTCAGCGGCTGCCTGCCCTCGCCTCTCAAGAATGCAGCTTGAGGTACACGGCCGCCACACGGGTGGCACTGGGAGAACAAACGATGCTGTCTATCACGCCAAGCGACGCGGAAGCCGCAATCCGATGAAGAGGCAAACAATAACAAACAGAAACAAGAGAGGTGCAGTCGGCCGTGCTTTTCCTCTCTGTATTATCGCTTTATTTCATTGCGGTGCAGAACAACAACGTCCCACCGAAAACACAAGCAGAGAAATCGCAGCGCCGTCTTTCGACGAGCGGACAACGAAGAGCCGTTTTACAGAGCAGGGGAGAAGAGTCATAAACAAAAGAAAAGAAGAAAACAAAAAGCCCAAAGTGGTGAGCACCAACGCGGCACACACACACACACACACACAGGCAGAACACACTACCGGCTACACCGCCGTTGTCGTGCAAAGGCGCGTTGCTAACTGCCGCGAAACCGCTGCGAGGAGCTGCGTCAGCATCTCCACGTCACGCACCGAAACAACGGCCACGTCTTCCTCGTTGACGATGTGCACCGCGGAGGAGGACGCCGGGGCAGCAGCGTTCATCAGCTGCGGTGTCCGCGGAGGCGACACGACGGCGCACGGATCTGCTTTCCGACGCCGCGATGGGAGTAGAACACTCCCGCGGCTGCACCACACACGACGTTGTTCCTGCGTGACGTACCAGCCCTGCACGTCGTGCAGCGTTGCATGCATGCCGCACAGCGTAGCAAGAAGGAAGCGCTGCTGCGCCAGGTTGCGTTGATCGGCCGTCCATGCAACCCAGCAGGCTTCCCATGTCGCTGTTGCGTTCTCTGCCTTGCCGACCGGCGTGGGGGGTACTGTGCTGAGCTCGAGAAGGAACGAGAGAAGCCTGCTGAGAGATGCACAGAGGGACGACCACCGCGATGGGTCCCACGCCGCCGTGCTGTCCTCTGCATCGTCCATCGCATTATGTTGTGTGACCGCACTGCTGTAGTCCGCGCTGCGTGCGCGCTTCACCGCCTCTCGCGAAGCTCCGATCGGACGCACGTTGGCTCCCGCCTCACCTGCAGTGGAGGGCTGGCTGTGCGGCTGCGAAGACAGCATCGCTTGCTCATTTGCCAATAGAGCTTGGCTGTTTTCGTCCGACACGGCAGAACTAATCGCGACGTCAGGTAATTCGGCAGTACCCTCCGACTGCTGCTGCTGCTGCTGATCTGGGCGGAGTCGATGGAGTGCCTCTTCGCACTCCAAGGTGAGGCAGTGCAACCATCGGAGCAGGACAGGAAAGTCATCCACCGTAATGGAGCCGAGCAGCAGGGCGTGTGTGGGGACCAAGGCCGCCGGCGAGGGGTCCAAAAGTCGATGCCGCACGAGCAGCGCCGGCGTTGGCAGCGTCGTCACGAGCGCGCGTTCCAGCACGGCGGAGGCGAAGGACCACGGGGTTTTCTTGAACGGTGGCGCACCGGCGGACTCGGCGTTGTGGCTGTCACCCGGCGGGTGTGTGGTGCCGTGCGCTGCATCGCTGCTACCTGTGGCAGTGCTGAAGATGTCGCCCCCTGCGTTGTCCGTCGCGCACAAATTCGGAGTTGGGGCTGCGGTCAGCCGAAGCAGCTCACCAAGGGAGTAGAAGAGCATCCCTGGAAAGCAATGAAGAGGGTGCTGCTGCAGGTGCTGGCGGGCGAGGGAGCCGCCAGCCTCGCCGTAGCCCTCCCTCCATTTCGTTTCCTCAGACGGCGTCGTGGAATGCGCTGCTGCTGCTGCTGCTGCAGCGGCGGCGGCGGCAGTCCCATTACGCCACCACACAGAAATACTCACAGACGCCTCGGACACTCGCTCCAACAGCCATCGCTGCCCGTGAAGCTGCTGCTGCAGCTCCGCCTCATCTCGAAGGAGCTGCAGCAGCTGCCGACGCTGCGCTTCGCGCCTATGCGGTGCGGAGTGTGTCATGGGGAGAGGAAGCAGAGGAGAAACGAGGCCGCGGTGCTCAACGGAAGCAGCTTTCGAGCTTCTCGAAGTCTCGCGTGCTAAAATATAATAAATTAGAGAAGAGATGCTCGTCTTTCGAAGTTTGTGAGGAATCTTCTGAGAGGTGTCTGCTGGCGTGGGAGGGAAAGAAGACATATGTGTTTATTTCATATGAAAGATGCCGTGAATCATTCGAAACATGTCTTGCTGCTGCAAACTCCCTTCTCATAGAGGATGTGGCGAAGAAGCCTGCAGTAGCCGCAAGCAGGTGTATTAAACTTCGGTGCGCCACATCATGAGGTGCGACACAACACACACACACACACACATCGCCTACCCACGTCATCGAAGCACGAAAGCGAAGGAGACGTGCTCATGAAGTTGTGCGCCGACGAAGCGGCACCTCGCACCTTCAATAAGCGCAACTACCGCAAACACTTAAGGGCATATATATTAGCAAATTTTTCTTTTATTTAGTAAATGATAAGGAAATAAACAAGCACCAGTAGAGATAACCGACACGGCGAAAAAAAAGGAAGGCCGAAGCCACTCTCCTTTGTGTGTTTCGCGTGGCGCACCACTACGCAGCTTTATTCTTCTTCCTTCTTTCCCTCCCACTCCCGTCTCACTGCGGGGCATTACACGTACCTGCACACACACGACGACAGAATAAAAAAAAAACGGTAAACGCTGGTGATCCGCACGCACTGCGGCCTTTCGGCTGAGTGCGCGGCGTCGGCACACGCATGGGCGGTGCCCGCGCGTGTGCGCTTGTGTGTGTGACTCGTATATGATGCAGAGCAGCGTTTGTGTATAGGTCCGTGTGTGTTCCACGAATGCTGGGGGATAAGGAAAGAAGAAAGTAGTAAAGAGCTTAGTAGTTCAGCTTCGTGCGGCGCCAGTGGCGGCGCTTCTCGTTCCACTTGATGCGGTTGCCCGTGCGAAGGCGAATCCAGTACGGCACCGGCTTGTTCTGGTTCATCTTCTTCGCGTACTTCTTCTTCACGGCAAGCGGCTTAAAGCGACCCATGATTGCTCTGTTCTTTAATTGAAAAAACGTGAGGTGTGTTTCGAGGGAGCGACGACGAATGAGGGGGTATGATCTTCGCGCAGCGGCGGGAGATGCACAAACCAGTAGGGTTAACGAGAAGCTCTCTCTCCTGTTAGGGGGGTGGATGTCGTTGTTCAGTACGCGTGGTACGAAGGAGGGATGAAGCGCAAGAAGGACGACGTCGTTGGAGAGAAGACGAAGACGATGGGAGGGGGGAGGAAGGTGGAGAAGGGGAGAGACAGTTAAACTAAACCAATGCAGATCACTGAAGCACAGCTGAAAGAGCCAGGGAGCAGCAGACTCTTGCATTGGAAGTCATTCACTTGTGATGAGACATAGCCGCATGAACCCACACTCTAAGTGACTTGACCTTCCTCCACACTTTCTCTTTTGGAGGTTATTTTTTTTTCCTTTCCCATTACGCTCAGCTCGACTCTTGCATGAAAGCCAGAAGAGAAGGACAGAAAACCGAGCACGGTAACGCCCACGCCGCCACCCCGGAAAGCGAAGAACACACGCTCCGTGGACCTTTCGTGCCGTCTTCTCTTTTCCCTCTCTATTCTCCTTGCGGAAAGTCTTGCGCACTTCAAGCCAGAGAGAGAGAAAACAGAAGAGAAAACTACGGCGGCGCCGGCGATGACGCCTCGACGTTGTCGCCTGTGCCCTTGTCGACCAAAGACCTTCCTCTATCGTGTTGCTGTCTTTTACAAAAGCACGCGCATGTGCATCGTACCACACCACCGCCGCACCATCGCTGCAGCCCGTCCCTCCCAAAATGAAATGATATTAATAAAAGACCATCTAAAAAAAAAACCAACGAACAAACAAATATCATCCAAACAGACAACAGCCCCCCTTTCGACTTCCGCTTCACGGAGCCCGCCTTTCATCAACACACACGCGCACATAGACACAACAATGCTGTCAAGTGAAAAGAGAGTCGTCGTACATACACGCGCCACACACGAGGCGCTAGATCAAATCGAACAAAGAAAAGAGAGAAAAGAACAGAGAAGAGAGCGGCAGGCTTTGAACAGGCAACCCCCTCCCTTTGTTTTTCTTTAAATCAGATGGAGCACATCAATGAAAACGGCAATCATAAATCCGTCCCCTCCGCAGAGCTCTTTGTGCGAGCGGGGAATCCCTTCCCTTCAAATAATACCAACCACGTCACACACATACACACACAATCAGGGAAGCGCAGTGTGCAGCTGTAAACGGCAAAGGAAAAACAAAAACAGAAGAGGATCGGCGCATCGCTGCCTTTTCCATCGCAATGGGGCCGAGACACACAAGCAGCGTGCCCTCCCCTCTCTCAAAACGAAGGGACACTACGACGACGGCAGAAAGAGAGCGCTTTGTACGTCCATCTTCCGTACAGAGCTCACTGAACGAAGACGTGATCCGTGATAAGGCGAGACTGCTGGCTGAAGCGCACGGCTTGGCCGTTCTGCGTCGACACCACCTCCGACACACCAACGTGGGCCACGCTGATTTCCGAGGAGAGAGCCACCTGCACAGGGAAGAAGAGCTCCTCGCCGTTGGAGCCCTGGTCCGAGTCTACGCTGATCTCGATATGACCGCTGGCGTTCTGGTGGCCCTCCACCACATCCATCGTCCAGATCACATGCTCGCCGGCGATCACCTGACACGTACCGCACGACGGCTGCACCGCCTGCGGCGTCGTCCCGTAAAGGGGAATGGCGAGGCGGACAGGCCGCAGCGGCGGCGTGCTCGGGTCGGCCAGCTCATACTCGATCGTGATGCTCGACTGCTCCGGCCAGCAGGTGAAGTTGATAGGGGCAGGCGTTGAGGCTCCACTTGACTGCCGCCAGCGCAGAATGGTCACCGGCTGCTGCACCGGGAACGCCTTGCCGTCCGCCATCGTCAGCACCTGATCGCTAGCGAAGAGGGCCTTGTTTACCTTGGCGTGCGCGCGGAAGGTGAAGGCGTCGCTGACCGGTGTGAGCATCAGCTTGACGTGGTCGCACTGGGGGTCCGTCACTGTGACGGTCAGCTCGCCCTTGATGTCGACCGCCGCCGGCTCCCCGTCGCGGCTCAGCGCGGCACTCATTTTCTCCTCGATGATGATGTTCACCGCCTCTTGTGCCGCGGCGGCGGCGGTGACCGGCAGGTCCATCGACGGCGGTTGCTGCCCCGCACCGGCCGCGAGTGGGACGGACAGCGCAGTGACACCCATTTCTTTCTGAATTTTGCTGCTGATGTCGGTCTTGCGGGCCTTACCGAGACTCATGCCACTGCGCGGGGCAGCAGCGGCGGTGACTGGCATGGAGGTGGACGAGGCCGGCGCGGCGAAGGTGCCGTCCACCCCGCCAGCACCGCCGCCGGCGTACATGCTCATGCTGCCTGCGGCGCCGGAGCTGCTGCTGGCGCCGAAGCCGCCGTAGTTGGGGTCCTCCGAGCTGATGCCGCCGTACGCGCCACCGGTGGGGCCGCCGCCCATCTTGCGCTCCCGCATCTTGCGCGCGTGCTCCGCGGTAATCTTCCGCGCCTCCTCCATCTGCCGCTGCTTCTCCTCCAGTGCCATGCGCTCGTCGTAGGAGTCCATCTCGAGGTAGGTGCGGATCTGTTCCACCGTGCTGTTCCCCCGCTTCCCGCACACGACGACCTCGTCCAGCGCGAAGAACACCTCGAAGGCGCGCAGCTCCAGGTTGGCCTCGGTGACGCCCTCGGGCACGTACTCGGGCAGCAGCCGACCCATGAGGTGCAGCGTCTCGAGGTCTTCGACGATGTTGCTCTTGGTGGTGGTCACGAGCACCAGGAAGAGGTCCTCCACGGGCTGGTAGACGTAGCGGACCGAGCCGGCATCGATGTAGGTCACCTGCTTGTTCACCGAGGAGTCAAGCAGACGCGGAAACGCGGAGAGGAGGCCTTCGACCCGCACGCGGCTAATGTCCGTGAACTGGCGCGCGAGCACGATGCGGCCTTGCTTGCTCACCACACCGGCTGAAATGACGGTCATGAGAAAGCGAAGATAACTGAGGAGGATGTACACCGACAAAGAAGAAAAAATAGAGTAAAGGCGAACGCAGGCAACGTAAGCGAAGCCAAACGCAGAGCAGCAGCAGCCGACAAAACACACACAAGATGAATGAAACCGCCGATAAGCGTCCGCGCACTCACGCCTTCTCTGATCTTCGTTTCTCTTTTCTTCGTTTTCTTCTTCTTCTCTCGCTCGAGCGTGAGAGACGGAAGGTCAGCGTGGATGTAAATAACAATAAAAGGAGAGGACGGATGAGGAAGGAGAGAGGCCCATGCGTTTCGAGGAGGAGTGCGGCGAAGGGCGGGCGAGGGAGAAACAGAGGTAGAGCTAAAATGAGGTCCCACCAAAAAGAAATACCCTCGCAGTCGCACACGCGTGAGATTTATACCACAAAGTCATCCAGGCTTGAGCGCCAGATGAGACATCCAAAGTACCACGCTGCCGCTGCTTCGTCGGATGGACGCGTTTAAGAAGACAAAGGGGGAGGGGAGGGAACGAATCATCGTTCTCATGGTCGCGGCGCCGCAACATAGGCGAATGCCAAATAACAGCGCCCTGGCTCCCCCCCCCTCCTTCCACTCAACGACGAGCGCAAAGTGTGATCGGAGTAGATACCACTGTAGGCTTTTCCTTTCCTTTTGTTTCCTATGTGTTCAATGAGAAAGCTCCAGCCGGCGAAATGTACACTCCCCGTACTGCAGCGTTTATTGCTTGACAGGCCAACCGACAGGCACGCGTCCCCTACAAATTCAAGTCTGCCCCTCAACATTCCAGCACGACAGCTCCAAAGCAGCCGTCGTTTTCGTTTCAAAAACATCCTTTTTATTCTTCTTCCTTAAACTCGAAGGGCCAACTGCGGCCAGCAAGGAAAGGAAGGAGAAAAAAGGCTGAAAAAAACCTACACCGCAGGATCCACGTGAGAATCACTCGCTCTCACATCTTCTACGGGTACATCACCCGTTCGCACCGCTGCCGATGCCACACTGCGCTGCTGCGGCTCGTCTTCCACGACCGTGTCTACCCGCTGCTCTTCCGCGCACCGAAGAGGGGATGGCAGAGATGATGATGATGGCGGTGGGGGTAATGGTGTTGTCGGAGACGCTTCGGAGGGTGTAGCGCTCTGCCGCTCTGCCCGAGTTGGCGACTCCTGCGGTGGTGTGGAAGCTGCTGCCGCGAACCGGTCCGTCACCGTCGTCTGGCTTTGCAGCGTTGCATCCACCACCGCCGCGATGCACGGTTTCATGGCGCCAGCGTCCGTCCCGCTGCCGCTCTCGTTTCGCGCGAGCTGAGCAAAGGAGGGTGAACTTTGGTGCTCACCGCTGCTGCCGGCGCCGGGCGCATTCACGACCCGAACGTCGCCGCGCGATCCCCGCGGGCGATCCCGCTCCTCGCCGTCCGCGCTGTCCTCCTCGCTGTCCCAGCCGCTTGACTCGCCCCTGGCGTCATCCCCGTTCCAGCTGCGGTCCGCCATGTCCTCCTCAAACCAGGTCATCCCGCGATCCCAGTACCGCTCCACCACGAAATTCGTCTCGTGCATGATGCGCACCTCACGTGCGGCGTCGATGGGGGACAGACGCTGGTGCTTTGGTTGGAAGCGCAGCGAGACCCCAGCCTTGCGCGGCAGGAGGTGGCTGAGGAAAGGGTTACGCGCGGAGTCGAAGAGGACCTGGTTCAGCGTCACGTGCTCGTAGCCCTCCATCGCGCCTTCCTCCTGGACAAGGTATTGGCGGCTTGCCCGACCCAGCTGACGCTCTTCGGGGTTGTCCTCCGGGTTGTTCTCGAACGGGGTATCGGCCCACGAAGCGTTGCTCTGTGACGTCCCTGCTGTTGCTGTTGCTGCTGGTGCCGTCCCGCCAGTTCCTGTGGGCGGTGCAGAACGCGCCGAGGACGAGAGGGGCGCGGGCACTGACGGTGGGTCGAATCGTGAGGTCCTGCCCCGCAGCGGCGTCGTGACCGTCGGTGCTAGTCCTGGAGACTGCTGCTGCTGCTGCTGCTGCCGTTTTTGATAACTAATCGGATGAGTGTGATGATGCGGGTGCGGCGTGGCGGCGAAGTGCCGCGCGCAAGCGAGCGAGGCGGACCACCGGCGCGTTTTCACGTACACGTATACGGTCAACACAAGGCCCGTGCCCAGGGAGACGGAGCAGAGCACCACGCCGCTGCTGTTATCCCGCAGGCCCATCAGCAGCACCCCGCCCGTCTCGGCGAAGCAGTAGAGCCACATCACACACCGAATGACCTGCGCAGGCACACCGAAGTCGGTGCAATCCTGCGCGGGCGACAGCGTCGGCCGGTAGCGGTCCGTCTGCTTCGCCCGCTGGCTCCAGTACCGCACAAAGAAGTACACTACCGTCAGCAGACCCAGCAGCGGGGCCGTCATGTGGAACAGCAGACCCATGGAAAGAATCATCAGATCGAAGCTGAGCAGCCGCGGAAACTCGAATTCGCAAGGCAGAAAGAGGGCGTCGTAGTTGCGTTGAATGCGGGCACTGCCGCGCAGCAGCAGCGCCTTCAGGATACAAATCGGGTCCAGCAGGTCCATCCAGGTCGAGAGGCAGGTGGCGGAGATGATCTTGGCGTAGAAGTAGCCGTTGCTCGGCGTAACGCAGGCGACGATGAAGTTAATGAACGCCTCCTCATTTGGGTCGAACAGCAAATCGGTCAGGCGGCTCATGGCTCCCTGGAAGGCCGCCTGCGCAATCACGGCGGTCATCACCATGAAGATGTACTGCAGGTACAGCTGCCCGCCGTCGCACTCGATGCGATTGAAGGCGCCCATCATGCGCACGAGTACGCGAATGATGTAGGGAAGCGCCACGTTGAAGAGGGCGAGCACCACCACCGGCAGATACGCGTTCACGAGCGACTGCAGCGTCGTGGAGAGCGAGGTGAAGTACGTTAAGAACTCGCCGATGCCCGGCAGCTGCGACAGGCTCTCCAGCGAACCGAGAAAGCTGATCGGAATGGACCAGGTGAGAATGAGCCCGATGTAAACCCAGAAGATGAAGAAGAAGCGGAGGTAGAGGGCACATCGACTTGCGGTGAGGCTGCTTTGGAAGATGCGTCCAGGTGGACCAGCGATGGTGGCGCTCAGCGAGGAGACCAGCCCGCCGAAGCGCGCCGTGAAGAGTTGAATAAACTCGAAGGCGCTGAGGGAGTCTTTGAAGATGACAAAGGCGGCTCCGGACACGGGCTGGTGCGGCACCCGCTCCAGCGCATAGTTCAGATCCGCGGCGTTCTTGAAGAAGACGGACTCGTAATACGGGACGGCCGGCATCTCGTCACAGCACGCTGGAAAGCGGCATCGCGTCATCAGCACCGCCTCGTCGCGACGGACCGCGTTGCCGCGAACGGCCACCGCGGTGCCGCTGTTCTCGTTGCTGCTCGGCACCGCGCTGCCGGAGACGACGACGCTCGTGGCCTGCAGCGGGGCCGACTCCAGCTGCCGGCCGCGTGGGCTGTGGTGGCGCCGTCGCCGCAGCGTACCGGCACCGGCGGCGCCGACGCGCAGTTCGGCGCTGTGCAGGCGCGTCTTCCGCTGCAGCGCCTTCTCATCCGCGATCGCCTCCTGCAGGTGCGCCATGGCCGACTCGGTGTTTGCAATCGTCTCCAGCAGGCCAAACGGCGGCTCCCGTGTGATGAGGATCTGCTCGACTTTCCCAGGCTCGGTGAAGGTGGCATCCTCGCGGCGCACGACGTAGTAGTGCATCCCGGCCGTCGAGAACAGGCAGTTGAGGCCGAGGCACTCGCAGATGGTATAGCTGTCGTTGGCGGGATTGTAGTCGTCGAAGATGCTGTCGTTCGTCACGTACGCGTTCCTACTGCGCTGCTGCCGCGCTGCCGCGTTTGGTGCGGCGGTTGTTGACGATGTCGCGGGCGATGGCGGCGCGCTGGGGAAGTACACGGACAGCTCCAAGAAGTTCTTGCGTAGTGCATTTTCGCTGCGGATATCGGTCGTGTCGAGACCACGAATGCACGCGACACGGTAGCCCAGTGCGTAGCGCATCTGGTTTGCCATCACCGCCTCCACATACTGACCAACCTTCCGCAGGTACACGAGGGTGAGCAGCACCAGCACCGCGCAGAAGCCAAGGTTCAGCAGCCCCACTCGGGTCCACCGCCAGCTCCGCGGCCGTATATTCGACACCGTTAAGTCGTAAATCCCGTGCAGCGGGACCACAGCACAACCCAGCGCGATACCATGAAACCGGCAGTACGGCTTCAGCGCGTTGCACCCGGTCTCGTTGTCGTTCTGCCTGCCGCAGCCGTGAATGTCGCGCTGCCGCATCGTCTGCTCGACGTAGTTGTCGCTGCTCGCGAGGGGCATGATCCACACGGTGAAGAGCTCGCCAAAGAACATCAGCGCCAGGAAGAACTTGAGGGTAAAGAGGTAGATGGCGACGAGGGGGTCGGTCGGGGTCTTGGGCAGCGGCTCGCCGGGCTGCGAGACGCGCGAGCTGGCAGCGGGCGAGGACCGCGACGGTTGCTGTGGCGCAGGACGCGGCGAGGACGGCTCAATTGCACCGTACGACGGCGTCGATGGCCCACTGCGAGGGAAGTGGGCGGCCGGCGTCACCTCCACCAACTCCGCCGCGTCCGCACGCACGTCCACAGCCGGGTAAGGCGCGAGAAACGGCGCGGCGCCATCCGGTGACGCGGCAGCCACAGGCGAGCACGCCGGGCGGATCGGCATGAAGGAGCGATCGCTCGTGTACCGCAGCGGGGCCGCCGGCTCGGCGTAGTGCACGGGCGAGAGGGCACCATCCTTGCGGTCCCGCAGCGACGGCTCCTCGATGCTGATCCAGTCCCGGAGGCGCGGGCAGATGAAGAACGTCGAGGTGAAGGGAAGACTCACGCCGAGCCGCTTGCGACGGGTGAAGGCGCGACCGCTGCGGCCATTAGGGCGGACGGTGTGCTCCGCGAAGATGGTTTGGCTGACTGAGGCGGAAGGCAGTGGCGGCGGCGGTCGCGCAGCGGAGTTGCGCCGTGTCTCCGATGCGGACGTCGTGGTGGTAGATGCTAACGGGGCCGGCTCGACAGTGTGGTTCGGTCGGTAGAAGCGCTTCAGCCACAGAATGTTGGTGCAGTGGAGGAAAGCCATGAAGCCTCCAAAGCCGACCAGCAACGCCGCCCCTACGATGAGGGAAACAAAGAGACCTTGGTCATCGTAGTGCGACGATGCGGGAAGGTTGCCCTCCGACATGATTGATTTGATGAGAGAAAGCAGCAACAACCCTCTGCCCCCCACCCACCCCGAAAAAAAAAAACAAACAATCAGGCAAACAAGAGTTGCGAAGAAAGAGAACGAGTGCACGACGTGGAAGGCAAAAAAATGTAATGTGCTCTATCGAATTCCCGTGTGTCGCTGCCGCTGTACGAGTAGGCAGTGCACGCAGAGAAGGGGAGCCAACCACAATCAACAGCAGAAAGAGAGACGAGATCTGAAGCATCTACACACGAAGAGCGTGAAATCACCACCTTCCGCGGTTCCAGAGAAAACCAACAAACCAACAAAATAGCCAGTAATCAAATAACCAAACAACAACAAGAGAGAGAAACAAATGTGATCTGGTAATGAAAAAAAGGGGCGAAGTAAGAATTCCAAAGTGAGTTGCTGCGAGTGTGCTTTTCTTTATTTCACGTGATCGGTACGCCAAAGAGTCAAGAGGGCGCCGGCACAACCGCCTTTCCACCACCGCGCGAAGAGAAGAGCACGGAACACCTGGCAGCCGTCTCCTCACCGGCGGGAAGGCCCCCAAAAAGAAAAAGTAAAATGAAAAGAGAGGAAAATTTAATGAAAAGAAACACGACTCTTGTGGAGGCAGCTAACAGCAATAACAATCGTAATAACAACAGAGGAGAGAGAGAGAGATGACTGAACACGCGCCACCACACACTGCAAAAAAGAGACACCAGCTTAATCTACCTGTTAAGAATACACTTGAACAGCAGCAGCAGGGGGAAAAAAAGACGAGACAGCAAATTCGGTTGATTCAGCGATCCGGTGACAAGTGTGTGTGTGTGTGTGCTCGCGTGGAAGTGGTTGAGTTAACGAAGACGAAGTTTCCTCTTTCAGGCCAGCTTTCACCTCTCTCCTCCAGCGCTCGAATTATTATTATTAACGCGGTGAAGAAAGCGATAGAGTGGATCAACGGCAACAGACAAAAAAGGACAGCGGAGACCAAGCATGAAGGCCCGAGAATCAATGGGAAGAACAAAATACACGCACACGATGCAGCTTACTTCTACTTCTTTCTATCCTACATGGGAGAAAACAAAAAATATTCACCTTTCCAGCGTCTTTTCCTTTTCCTTTCCTTTAAACCCAACAAAGGTGTCCGACGCAGGGTGAAGGGCACGAATAGGTTTGGAAGCTTCACATCAGCGCCGCGAAGAAGAAAACAGCACGCACAACGTGCGAATGTGGGCCGAAGAAGACGACGTAAAACAAAACAAAAAGGAGAAGAGGAAAGAGAAGACGAAGGTGAGGAGGGCAGTTTTACGGGGAGGGTACATATGGGCCGCGGAGTGGTGCGTCGAGATCAAATAGGTATCGTGCATGTTCCTTCGCCGTGTGTCCTTCTCGCTCTCTTGCTCTCTCGCTCTGGAGTCCGCCGTCGAGCAGGCGCGCGCACCACCGCCACCGCAGCAGCAACAGGGCACGGTAAACATGGGGACGCAGATACGTCCATATAGTCGATCCAGCGAAGTGGCAACTGCGCGTTGCGCAGCGGTGGCCGAACGCACAGTGCTGGAAAAAAGAACATCAAAAGTCTCCGTTCTCTTCTTCCGGGTGCTGCAGGCGCTGCCAAGATAATATGAATATATATATTCACGGTTCTCGTTAAATGGCTATTTGCTATCGAGGGTTGTACATGGTGTACATCCATTGCCCCACAGTGTGGAATCCACTGTTTACGTGCTCCAAGAGGTAACAAAATTATGAACATATTCCAGTATATATATCAAACATCAGCATTACTCTACAGAAGAAGACGTGCAGCTAACTTACAGAAAGCAAGAGAAGAAGAGAGAAACAGAAAATAACAGCAACATCCAAAAGGCAAAGCGGCTGTGTGAATCACACTTCCCGTCATTCCTTGTACGTGACGTGCTTGCTGGATGCCGCCGCGCTCTTCTTCATCGAACTCTTCAGAGGCAGTGGTGAGGCGGCAGGAGGCGGGCTTGGCGTCGCCGCCGCCTCAACGGCAGCTTCTGCGGCCGCCGCAGGTACTGCCGGTGGTGATAGCGGCGATGGTGTACGGACAGCCTCCAGCGTTTCCGTCGCCGTTTCCAACGCTGGCGCATCTTGCGCAGTGGCGACGAGCTCACTTGACGCGTCGTGCACGCAGGTTTGATCTCTCACCCCTTCCTCCTCCGTTGTCGCCGTTGTCGCCGCCGTCGTGTCTGCGTAGCCTTCTCCAGCGTCCGTCAGCGGCAGCACAGAAGCGCCAAACGTGCTGGACGGCGCCTCGCCCCCTCCGCAGTCGACCACTACCACATACCGCGACGGCCGCCCGTCCTTGTCCCCGCAGGGGGCGACCAGGCCCAAGAACTGGTCCAGCCCTTGCACCACGCGCCCTACACAGCAGTGCCTGCCATTGAAGCTGCGCTCATTTGAGGCGGAGGTGGTGATGAAAAACTGCGAGCCGTTGGAGTTCGGCCCGTTGTTCGCCATGGACACGAGACCCACCTCGTTGTGACGCCGCTTCTTCGCCTCATCCGGCAGCCAGCCGCGGCCTGCGCTTGAGTAGCTGTTACTGCCCCCGGGCACCACGCGCATTGTAATGTCGCCGCCTTGCGCGCAGTAGGAAGGGATGATCTTGTGGAAGTACGTGCCGCGGTAGCTCGGGGCGAGGCCCTGGTAGCAGTACACCGTGCCCTGCCGCGTAGCGGAGGCCCCGTTGCACAGGCGACGGAAGTTGGCGCAGAGGTGCGGGCACTCGTCGTCGAACAGCTCAATCTGCAACATCAAGCTCGTTTCATGTGGGGCGCCGGCGCCCTTCGTGGAGGCCAGCAAGTCTTGCCTGCCTTGCACCTGCGTGCCGGAGAGCGACGGGACACCCGGAAAGCCGGGGAAGACGGCGAGCTCCATCCAGCAGAGGGTGTGCGGGGCGCGTGCGGTGTGGCTGGCGTAACGGGAGCCGGAGGCGGTGGAGCCGGCGGTGATCGTCCCACCCAGGTGCCGCGTCGAGGACAGGCTCAGATGCATGGGAGAGTGTTCGCGGGTGTGGGTTGTACGTGTAGGGGCGTCGTCGCGGTGGGAAACCAAAACAAACAAACAAAAAAGCCCTCAGCAAAACTGAAAACAATCAATGCCCTTCTTCATAGAAACAGAAGAGAGAGAAACAGCAAAACAGAGAAGCTGTTGGGATGGTGTGTTTCCGTTGCAGCGAGGTGCATGCGGTGAGGGCAGGGCATCACCAGTGTCGACCACGCGCGCGTGCCATGCATGAACGCAGCAGGCGAGTTCACGGTATCGCGCCGCCGCTTCTAGAAATGATGGTTGACGCCTTTTTAACGAGGTCTTTCGCGCCCACCGTACGTTTTGCTGTGAACGCTTCCTTTACGTATATATATATATATATATATATATATTTCCGATCTCGTTTACGCCGTTACTTCTGTGAGCGCACAACAGCACAAAACACCCTTCTCAGCACTTCGCCCCGCACACCCAACGCCTGGACGGAGAAAACGAAAAAGAAGAAGAAGCGAAGAAATACGGCTTTCATCAACACGGAGGGTCAGAGGCGTCGTTGTGTGCGGGCGTCGTGCGCTACACCCCCCTGCTTCTTCCTCTTTGCTTGTATATGTATTACAGACCCGGTTTCCGTTGTCTTCTCTGTACAGGCATAAATGGACTGTTGGGTCCCGCGGCTTGACGCCGTCGTGGCAGGGTGATGTGACGCGGATCCTCGAGAAACGCTTTCATGATTTTGTGCAGTACAGCACGCGGCGGCGCACGCGCAGAGCCGCCATCTCCGTCCTGTCTCTCGGTGCCGTCCAAGTCGACCCACGCCCCCGCGTAGGCAGGCGCGTTCCTCAGCGGCTGCGTGTTGCGCTCCCCGTCCGGGGTATAGGGTGGAATGATGACCACCGCCTCCTTGCCGAGGTATTTCTCTAGGGCAGCGTAGTTCGGTACGCAACGGTGGCGCGAGACGCCGACGGGAAACAAGGCCAGCACATCGATGCCCAAGGTGTAAAGGAGGGAGGCGGCGTGGAGGTAGCAGGCACGTACGGCGTCCTTGCGCTTCAGCGACATACCGGCGGCGATCACGTAGGTGGGGTTCCGCAACTGGCACTTGGCTGAACCGGCGGAGCCGTCAGCGCTGCGGACTTTCGCCGCAGCTGTAACACACGCGCATTGAGGAGGGCCGTCCTTCCTTTCTGCCGCGGCGGTGGTGGTGAGGAAAGGCCCTGGCAAAGGCAGCTGAAGGTACGCAACGCAGTGCGAACGCAGCGGAGGTACGTCGGTTGTAAATAAAACGGAGGGCGGAGCATTTTGGAGATACGTCGCTGCCCACAGCTCCGTGTTCGCGATTTCGTCTTTCGGTAGTCCGGCGTCTTGGGGTGCCGCCGGCGTGGGACGGAGATACGGAGAGGTGTATGGCGGGTTCGAGATGCGCATCGAGGCCATCACCGCGCGAAGCTCGGAAAGACGGGTGTTCATGCAGTACTTTAGGTAGTTCTCCACACATATCTTCACTTCGTTTCCAACGGAAGAGAGCTCCTCGTCGTTGTCGGCGCTGTAGAGGCAGAAGTCCTGTGGCAGTCGCAGTTGCTTGGCGTGCACCGTGTCGGCGAACGGCGGCGGAAGTCGCACCTGGTGCCCTTCAAGGTAATAAGACGGCAAATACGGAGTCGTGAGCGTGGGGGTCGAGGACGACGGCGGTGACACGCCGAATGACACCTCTGAAGGCGTCGCAGCGCCCTTCTTCTTCAGCAGCGTCGCCGCATCCAACGCATGCGGGATGACCTGTCCGAGGGCGGCGCGGCGCTGCACGTATCTGCGCTCCTGCGCTGCATCGACGCACAGCGGCACCCCCAGCGCACACAGCGTGTCCATTGCGTGCAGCGCGCACAGCTGCATCGCCTTCTTCGCTGTGCTGCCGATGGCAGTCCCACCCCGCGGCCCGAAGCGTGCCGGCACCGGTGTGATGGTCGTGGCACGAAAGACGCGGTCGTTCATGTCGAACAACACGTACAAGTTTGTGTAGCGACTGCGTGCGATGTGCGTCTGCCACTCCCGCAGCATCGCGTACGCCTCCTCCAGCAGCTCCGACGGGGGGTTCACTTCGATGGCGTCCCTCGTCTGCGCAACGACGAAGTTGTGCGTGGCGATGATATGCTCTGACTCGGTGCGCCGCCCCCGCATCTGCGGCGACGCGTCAGCCGAGAGCCAGATGTCGTCTGTGCCGATCTGCGACTTCAGCGGCCGCGGCAGCGCGTCGTGCGGGTTGGGCGAGGCGGTGGACCCGCCAAGAGGGTCCGTGGCCCACCGCCCGTAGCCGGCCACCACCGCGGCGTGTCGCGCTTGCCGCTTGTCGTCCTTCGGAAAGAGGGGCAGCCCCAGCGCGTCTACCAGCAGCTCCGCGTGCATCGCGGCAAGACGCACCGCCATCTCCTCCGTCTGCGACTTGCCGCGAGCCGTGACGCTCACACCGATCAGCCGCAGCTCCGCCTCCGACATGCGGGTGGTGAGCCCGGGCGTGGTGACCTGGCGCACCTTCAAATGCTCCGCCAGCGTGGTGTCGTGCTGCTGGTAGTACTCCGTCACCCGCGCCAGCGCGTGCGGGCCGTCGAAGACGTAGGGCAGGACCAACGCATCCTCCGGTGTGGGGGAGCAGCGCAGGTTGCGGTCGTTCACCATCTGCCACATCCCGCTCTCCGTGGGGTCGAACTGCACGCTCGTCACGGCGGCCACTGCGGCAGCGACGGTCGCACTGGGGAGACTGGCATCACCGCCGGCTGCCAACCCGTTTCCCCGCATGGACGACGCCGCGACCTCCTCGTGGGCGTCCATCACCCCTTCCCAGCCGCTCTGCCAGGGGTAGACGACGGTGCTCGCGTAGGCCTGCACCCGCGCCGCGTGCTCCGCATCGCTGAAGGTCGGCGCGTACGCCGCACAGAGTTGATAGGGGTCGTGGCACCGCGACTCGTTCAGATTTGGGCAGCGGCTGAGGAAGGTGGTGGGGTGCGCCGTTGGCCACGTGAAGGGTGGTGGACTCCCCGGCCCATCGTTTGCCTCCAGTGCAGGAGAGACCGAGGCGCTGCACTTCGCAGACCTCGGCGAGCCCTCGCTTGACACAGTGTTTTTTATCGCGGAGTAGTCACTTGAAAGAGGAGCTCCAATGGTTTCCTTGGAGGGAAAGTCATGATTTAGACTGTGGGAGGAGGAGGCGCCGCTGTTGCTCTGCTTTGAGCTGGAAGACTGCGATGCTGCCTCTGCCACCGCCACCGCTGGTATATCCACGTGTAAAGAAGCAGGGCTTTGCTGAGAAGCGCGTTCGTTTGACGCAGGGGATGATGATGGCGGAGGCGGAGAGCGCAGCAGGCGCAGCGGGGGTGGAACCGGCGTGCCGAGCGGTTTCACCGGATCATCGGGAAGCGGCGCGTAGCGGCCCTCCTTCAGCCGCACCGCTTCCGCGTGCTTCAGCTGCGCCGTCTTGAGACGAAACAATGGAACCCCGAGGGCGTCGCACACGCGCTCCGCGTGCATGGCCGCCAGCAGCTCCGCCTCCTTCCTGTCCTCGCCCAGACCCTGCGCGATGTGAAACCCGTGCGGCTCCGGCAGCGGTATGCGACACGTGGCGACGTAGTGACGGGGCAGCACGCGGCCCGCCGAGGCCGTCTCGTCTGCTGGTGGCACCTCCTTGACGCGAAAGATGTCCCCCTCCACGCGGCCCATGCGGCGGATAAAGTTCGCGACGCGACCGCGCGCAAACGGGTCGAGGGTGTGCACATCGCAGTAGAGCCCGGGTGCGACGGCGGCCGAGGACGCACGTGTGGCGGAGGGCGCCGCGTGTGTTTCTGTGGTGGTGCTGCAGGAGGCGTCGGGAAGAATCTCCGCGTTGCCCACTTCCCCTACCGTGAAGCTCGACACTTGCTCCGTCGTGGTGCGGAAGGTGTCCGTGGACGTCTCCACCGAGGTGGTAGTGGTGGTGGTGATCACCTCGATGCAGTCAAGTGAGATCAGCTCCGGCTCTGGCGTGCTCGACGACGCGGACGGGTCGAGGGTCGCACGTGAGGAGTACCGGCGCGAGTCCGTGTGCACCGTCTGGAGAGCCGCAACGACACTGTACTGCAAAAAGGCTTGATAAGAGCGCAGCTTACCATCACGGGCGCGACCGGCACCGAGGTGAGCAAGAATAAAAGGAGATAAGACTGCTGTGCTTCTGCGCTGCAGCTGAAGGCGTGCGTGACGCAGCAACTGGCGTGGCATCGCTGCGTACGAGGAGACGCTCATTCTACGAAGGGAAAAAGTAATAATCAGATACTATTCCTTAGGATGATGCGATATGTAAGAAGGAAAGTGCCGTGTGGAGAAGGAAGAGGTGGAAGGACGCCTCACCTACGCTTCGTCTCTATCCTCTTCTAACAGCGCTGCGAAGAAGAGCCACTAACGAACAACTCCACAGATGATCAAAATAAAAGAGGGAGGGGGAGAAAAATAAATATATAGATACATATAAATACGAAGCATCGATTTACGCAGCGGAGACCGTACGCGCCGAAAGCGACGCAGCGTGCTTGACGAGCAGAGATAAGCGAGAGGCACAAGGGAGTGCGTAAAGCGAGCGGAAGGTGGGTGACACACTTATCTTGGCCTTATTCGCAGCGCACAACGGAAGCATCGATTTTACTGCTGTTGCTGTCATGACTAATATATATATGGCAGAAGACGTTGCGTAAATTTCCCTACACTCACGCATTAACTCGTGTGTCCGTGTTCGTGTTCGTGTTCGTGTGTGTGTGTGTTTTCCCTGAGACGGAGAGAAAAGATCATCTTGTAAAAGAAATTACGGCGCGTAGAGGGAAGGTAAGACGGCGACGAAGGCAAAATAGGGGAGAGCCGCAGCTGCCGCGCTATGGCGCCCACGCGCCTCAAAGAAGCAGCACCACCACTGCATGAAAAGGAAGGAGGGGAAAAAAATCAAGCAAACAAGAGAAGCACACGCATTCAACCATCATCATCATCACTAAACAAAAACACGCAAAACGCCAAAACGTTTGTATGCTGCAGCATCGTGGGGTGCACAGAACCGTGCAGAGAACAAAGGTGTGGAGACGGACTGCTCACGTCACACACACACACACACACACACACACACACACGCACACAGACAGACAAAGAGAGAGGGAGAGAGAAGAGATAAGAACACAGGTTAAAAACAAAATATTATGTGAGGGAACAATATATCTCATAGCGCAACGGGTGACCCTTCCATGGCACCTCGTTCCCTATGCGATGAAAAGAAGCACATGCAGATTCATATGAATAATAATAATAATAATAATAGTAGTAGTAAGTTAAGCCAAGTAAGTCAACACGTTCACCGTGCAGTTTCAGCCGCCGCGATGAAACAAACAATCAAACAAATCCCACGAGATTACTCTGTGGCTCCTCTACGAGACATACACAAACTCGTTCGGATCGTCTGCGCTGCGCCGCACGTAATCGCGGTCGACGAGACCTTCCAGCTGCGCCTTCACATCACGTCGAGTCGGCACAAACTGCCGTGACAGCTGCGTCACGACGGTCTGAAACAGATCCTCAAACAACACCACGCGCCGACTCTTCAACACCCGCACCAGCGCCGTGTCCAGCAACAAACGACGGGACGCGTTCACGTGCCGATGTACCACCGCATCCTCCGACTCCAATGCTGGAGTGACTCTTCCTCCTCCTGCGGCCGCTGCTGCTGCGTCTGCGCCTTCCGTCGCGGAGGGCATCGCCCGATCCGCCGCAGCTTCACTCGAAGGGAGACCCGTCAACCGCGTCTTGGGCAGTGGCAGGCGGATCTTGCGCAGTTTGTGCGTGTAGGTTGGGTTCAAGGTAAAACTGTCGTTCTCCGTCATGGCGGCCGCGGACGCGCTCACGTCCTTCACCGCCTTCGCCGCGGCATTAGCAGGAATGTACCGAAGCAAGTTGAAGGCACGGTGCTGGGAGAGTAAGTGAAGATGTGTGCGCAGGGCGTGAAAAGGCATTCCCACCCGTCGGGCGATCTGCGCGCCGGTGATCGACCCTGCGCAGCCGGGGCGTGCGTTGTAGGCGTCGCTAACGACCAGCAGCAGCGTTGACAGGAGCGTGCTCGCGACAATCTGCTTCTTGGCGCCCGACGCCATCTCCGCCGTCAGCGTCGCCGTACCGAGGCTGAACACCCACAGGAGCGTGCGGGAAGGGTGAATGGTGGCGTAGTAGCCGCGAAACACGTCCATGCCCTGCTGCAAAGAGACGTGCGGCGTCAAGGGCGGCATCGTGTACATGGGCCACTGGGCTGAGGTGATGAGCTGCACGTGAATTGGCGCCGAGAGCGCCGCAAAGGCCGGCTCCTGTTCAAAGAGGTCGCGTGTGCGCTGCGTGCCCTCGTAGTCGCGTAGCATCGCCTCGAAGGCGTGTGTGCCCGTGGCACCGAGGTACGACTGCAGACAGCTCACGAGCTGCCGCTCCGCCTCCAGGTTCAACAAGCCGGAGGAGGAGGAGGACGGCGGCGTGGCGGGCTCCAGCTCTCGCCCCGCAGCCGCAACAGTAGTAGACGGCGGAGCAGCCGACCCGGACGTGCCCAACAAGCGTCGTGCCAGACACAGTCGGTAGTGCTCGAGAAAGGTATCCTTGTCTTCCAGCAACGACACCAGCCGGCCGATGAGACGCAGGCGTTTAAAGATGTCGCCACTCACCACACGGCCACCGCCGCGCTCCTGCGTGAGAAAGGCGTCGGCGTAGCGGGCCAGCAGCACCGACAGCTGCAGCCGCTGCACGGCTTGTGGATGGCGGGTGGCGAGAGAGACGAGCGGCAGCGTTGCGTGCCGAGCATCACGGCTCAGCAACACGCTGGGCAAATCCGGTGTGGGTGTGGCGGGGGAGGTGGTGGCGCCGTCTTCATTCGTGCTTGCCGAGGTCGCCGCTGCCGCGGCTGCCGCCATCAGCATCTCCTGTGCCCGGTGTTGCGCCGCTCGCAGCGACCCCTTCTTGGTCCACCGCGTGGGACACATCACCTCCTCCACCGCGTCCTCCACGGCTTGGCGAAGAAGGGGTTGGCTCTGAAACGTCGTCTCTACGAGTTCGGTGTAGCGGTCGATGAGGTCGACGAGCGCAGTCGCGAGCTGAACGCCGGCGTTGGCCACGGCCGCAGCGGCGGCCGCAGGTCCGACGGGGGGCTGCGGTGACAAAGGACCAGCGGAGACAGCCGTCGTTTTGTCGACGTAGTCTTCAAACAGGTCCGCGGCGTCGCGGATAAATTTGGTGATGAAGACGGCCGCCATCAGCACAAAGCACTCATCCACCGTGACGTCACTGAAGAGGCTGTAGAGGACCTGCAGGGCCGCCACCGCCGGCGGTGCAGAAGCTGCACCCAACGCACTTTGGTCCCCCATGCTCTGCCCATGCGTCTGCACGACCTCCGGCGATGTGCCGACGAGGTCGCCTCCTGCGCGTGTTGCTTTCGCTGCTGCCGCCTCTGCTGCCGTCTCTCCCGTCGTAGGTGTAGGAGTCGTCGTGGGAGAGCCCGTGACAGGGTCGTGGTGGGTAGCAGACTGCGGTGTTGTCGGCTCGCTGATGTCGCCCCCACCCACCCGCGCCCCGACTCGCTCCACCAACAGTTCACTACTGCCACGACCCAGTGCGGAGAGTCCAGCGCTCGCCGCACTCGCCGCGGCTGTTGCCGAGCTGATCACCGCCGAGGCGCTACTCACGCGCTCCCATCGCCAGCTGCTGTTCTCCTCCCGGTGAGGGGCTGCAGCTGTCGTGTCCTCAACCCACGCCGTAGCCAGAGGGGCTTGCGAGGGATTTCCGCGGCTCTGCCGGTCAGACGGTAGGAGGCGTGGGGGCGGGTGGCGTGGAAAGGCCGAGATGAAGTGCTGCTCTGCGCTGCGCCGCCCGACCTGCATCGATGCCTCCAAGAACTCGCTGGCTTCCTTGACGAGAGAATGGCTGGTGGACGGGGAGGGGGTGAGAAAGGAACTGGTGTTGCCGGCCACCGGGCCGAGCAGCGCCGCCGATACACCACCACCACCACTAACACCACCGGAAACCTGAGGGGCCAAGGCAAGGTCATTGCGCTTCACGCTGGAACTCCATTCGTCCAGCAACGCACGCAGACCAAACTGACGATCCAGCAGAATGTTGCGGTGCTGCTCCACCACGAGCACCTCATTCAATGCGGAACGCAAGGCGGTGTGGAGGAAGGGCAGCTGCACCCGTCGCCACACGTGCGTCTCCAACTCCTTCACGGCCACCGCCCACTCTACGTAGTGGTGGCGGCCGTCCTCGGTGCGTCGGTGGGCATCACTGGCGCAGCGGTAGAAGCTGTAGATGCCGGCGACGTATTCATTCCCCATGTCCTCCATCACCATCACGGCCAGGGGCTTGGCGGTTTCCTTGACAATGGTGCCGTTGCGCAGCCGGCGATCCGCCGCAAGACCCTCCCACTGCTTCAGCGCCTGCGTGGTGAGGTTGTGTGCGGCGGTGTGGCCCTCCAGGCGATCGCGCAGCTCCACCGTGCCGCGGAGGTCCACGACGACCATCGACACCCCCGGCGAGCTCAGCGGAGAGGCCCCTGCGGAACTGGGGCTGTCGAGAACGCGCGCCGTGTCCTCCCCATCCAGTGCCTTGTCGGCGACCGAGAGGCCGCCGCCGCCGCCTTCCGAGTTCACCGAGCGCGCCACGCACGAGACACTGGGACGACGGTTTTCAAAGGCGGAAGGGTGGCCGGCAGCCTCAACGCTGTCGCCCGGACTCGTCGTCTGCAGCGGCGTTGACCGCGGCTCCTCCTTGGCCGCGGAGGCCTCGCCGTGCTGCCGTTTGCTGGAGAACAGGGAAAGAAGGCGCCGTCGACGGCTGACGTGGTAGCGCGAGTCGTTAAGGCGGTCTGCTGCTGCAGCAGTCGTTGCAGCGGTCGGGGAGGTGGTGGAAGGGGCCCGGCTCTGCATCTCTAACGAGTCCAGGCGAGGTGTACTCCCCACGCTGCTGGCACTGCTGTCTGTCCCACCCCCACCAGCACCGACGCCGCGGCCACGACTGTTGGTGCGACTGCGCGACGTCTCGACCAGTGCGTGCGAGGTGAGGGCGGCGGCGGCGGCGTTGCTGCTTGTGGTGTTGGTTACGGTGGCTCCGCCGACGCCCCAGCTGATCGGTTTTGGCTGTTGCTGCTGCTGGGCTACCATGTACGAGGAGGTAGACTGCACCAGCACCACCAGCTCCGCCATGATGTTGTAGGTGGCTTGAATGAGCTCCATCTGTTCCCACGCGATCTGCCCCGTCGTTTCGAAGACCTCGCGCACGTACTGCGTGAGGTACCGCAGCTCCAGCACGAGAAGGGGGTGTAGCGGCTCGTAGACGGTGACGTAGAACACTTTAAAACACATGAGGGTGATGGTGTCCATCCCGTAGCGTCGGGTGTAGTACTGATCTAGGTACCGAAAGCAGGAGAGGACGACACCGCGAAAGATCAGAAAGGTCTGCCACTCCTGGATGAAGGTGTAGCACAGACTGAAGCGACGGGCGCCGTAGACGTTCGACCCGGCGGCGTCGCCGCTGCAATGCGGTAACGTGTGTGGTGGACTCAGCGCCCGCGGGGAAGAGGACTGACGCAGCGGCACCGCTGTCTCACGTCCGGTGTTGCACCATCCATGACCGCTGCTGCTGCTTGCCTGACGCGGCAGGGAGGCCGGGCTAGGGCCTCCGCTGCTCACGCCCGCAGCAAAGGTTGGCGAGGCGGGCGCACTCGCGCTGCCGCCTCTTTTCATCGGCAAGGAGGCAGTGGTGCAGCCTCCGCTTGACGCTGTCACTGCTGCTGCTGCTGCTGCTGGCTGCTGCTGTTGTGCAGGGGACGGTACGGTCGTAGCCGCCGTTGCCGCCGCCCCTTCCTCGAGCTCTGCGGGCCCCACGTAGGTTTCATTCGACGGCTCCATGGAGAGAAAAGGAGAGCCGACGTCTTCGGCGCTCGCCAAGGACGCGGAGGAGGGAGACACAAAGTTGGCCGACGGCACCGCGGTGGAGTCTTCTGTCTCGTCATCGGCAACATTCGGCGGGCCGGCAACCTGATGCGCCGGGGGTGGGCCCCCGCGATGACCACCACCACCACCACCACCGCGGCGACGACGACGGTGATCACGCCTCGGCCCCGACGCGCTCCCGCCCGTCAGCGTGCGACTCCCCTCCCCCTCGCTGTGCTCCGCGCCGTGGCTCGAAGGCGGCGACGAAAGGGAGGAGTTCATGGTGTGCAGGGAGTCGCCATCACCGGCGTCGTCGCTGGTGTGGGTGCGCGCGCTAGCATATCCTGAGGCCGGCGGCTGCGGCGGCACTGGTGACGACTTCGCGAGCTTGCTCGTCGCTGCTGCCGCCGCCACCTCCACCCCACCGTGTGCCTTCAAGGGCAGTGGGCGGCTGCGCTTCGGGGGGCGGCGAGCCGCAGCGACGGTATTCGCCTCGCATAGGACTTCCTCCTCGTCATTCACGAGCACCCGGCCCGTCTTGGAAGCAACGCGGGTGTGGTGGGATGAGATGGCGCTCGGCGGCGCTGTCGAGGTGGCGGTGCGCGTGTCGGTGGTGGCCGACAGCGAGCGGGTAGACGACGCAGTGGAGACGGTGCTGCGCACGGTGCTCTGACGCGACAGCACCGGCGGGGAAACCGGCGGGCTCTGCGACGAGCCCGGAAGCGGAGAGCGCGACACCGACATGTTCGACGGCGTGGCTGCGGTGGTGCCGGCGCTCAGGTTGGTTTGAATCCTCAGACCTGTCACGCGTGCCACGGTGACGGCGGGGGAGGAGGCGGAATGGAAGGACTGGGGTGCCGGTGGTGGCGGCGGCGCCATCAACCCCGATCCGCTGTTGCTGCGCACGGTGCTGTCGAAGCCCTCAAAGGCAGAGTGGAGTTCATTCGGGGCGGAGGCCACGCTGCTGTGGTGGCGTGTGACGGCTGCGGCACCCGCGTTGTCGCTGCTGGTGCCGACGGAAGTCTGCAGTGGGGTGCTGGGCCGCGAGGTGGAGGACCACCCTGTGCGACCGCGGAGGAGCTGCGCTACGGAGGTGGGGGCCGGCGTCAGCGGCAGTGCGGGTGATGATGCTTGCCGACAGAGCTCCACCACGCCCCTCTCCTCGTCCACGTCCTCGTGGGGCCCACTCACCACCGGCGACGCCGCGCGGTGCGAGGACTGGAAGAGACGCCGCATGAAGCCAAAGGAGCTATTGTTGCCGGTGTTCGCCGCGGCGTTGCCCTGGTGGTGGCCGGCTACACTGCCGTTGAAGGAGGAGTTGCGACTCATGTCCTTCGACTGGCGAGCGCGGGCACTTCCACCGCCACCACCGCCGCCGCCACCAGTTGCGATGCTTCGAAAGCGTCCCCAACCACCAAAGCTGCCACCGCTATTCCCGCTGCCGCTCGCACTCTGTTGCGCCTGCACTTGTTGATGATGCTGTTGGTGCTGCTGCTGTTGGGTGCTGCAGACGCCCCCACTGCCGCCCAGTCGCACGGACGCACTCGCGACCTCGTCCACGATGCTGTCCTCCGTCCCCGTCAGGAACTGTATTCGGCTGTGGTCGACGTTCTGCAAAATGGGAAAGAGCACGTGCGACTCTAAGAGGTGCAGCAGGAGAAGGGCAAGGCGGGTGTAAAGCTCGCGGGACTTGGCCGGGCTGCCGCTGCAGGCGTTGTAGATGACGGTGTACCATCCCATGCGGTGCCGCGGCGTCCGCAGCGGCCGCAGCGCGCTCTCGTCGCCTGTCTGCAGGGTGGTGTAAACGGCGAAGAGGTAACGATCGATGTTGGTCCAGAGCGACTCGAAGTTC
This sequence comes from Leptomonas pyrrhocoris, assembly GCF_001293395.1. NCBI lineage: Eukaryota > Euglenozoa > Kinetoplastea > Trypanosomatida > Trypanosomatidae > Leptomonas > Leptomonas pyrrhocoris. The sequence goes on from NW_015438371.1 coordinate 527,255, forward strand.
ATCGTCGTGGCCTCGCCGCTTGCACCGGAAGAGGACGCCGCTGCAGAGGAGGTCGAGGGGAGTTGTGGGTGGACAGCGGTGACGGGCAGGCTAATCGACGCATTACCTGCTCCGGCGCTACCACTGCTAGCGTCACGCTGCGGTATGTCCGTCATCTCCATCGGCGTTGCCGAGCCGTGGACGTCGTCCGTGTCGTCGACGCTCGGGGCGTAGTTGCTCGCCGTGCGAGAGAGCCCGCCCTCGACGCGATGCAGCGTCGATTCGCGGATGCTGCGGGACAACAGCAGCGGGGTGGTGATACCCGCAAACCCGTCCGAGAAAAGGTTCTGCGTGGGCGACGCCAGCAGTGGACGGCTACTACCGACCGCCGGCACGCCGGTGAGGCAGGCGGCTCCGGCGGAGCTGACGGGCACGGTGGCGATGGGCACGGAGCTGCGCTGAACGCTGTACAGGGGGGAGTTGTAATGCCGCTGTGCGAGTAAAGACAGGTCGGACTGCGGCAGCGCGGCGGGGGAGGGGGGTCGCTCCGCAGAGCCGTACATGATACGTACGAGCTTGTCAAAAAATAAACAACTTAATGAACAAATAAATAGAGCAGTTCACTACGCTGTTTCACTCGGGTCTCCTCGATATATATATATACTGCAATGGACACGTAATTGTGAATGCGAGTGCCTATCTTGTCGGACAGTTTCCCTTTTTTATCGTCTTTGCCCGACGCAGCGACATGAGGAAGAAAAACGTCTACAAAAAACCTTGAAAATGAAAAAAGGGATCGACAGCAACTGAAGTCAAAGTGCGGAAGACGCACAAGACAACGCCTTTTGAGATAGACAACTGAATAAATAAATAAATAAATATATATATATATATAATATGAAACCGATCAATTCACCAATTAGGCAAACAGCCGTCGCTGAATGCGAAGTTGAAATCACCTCGAACGCTGCGCTTTCCTTTTCCGTTTACACAGTTGCCTGCAACTCTGAGTTCCGAAACCTTGGCAGGAAAGCTCGTCTTTAAAAAAATATATACAAAAATATATAGTTATCTGCGGCCTGTGGATGCGTGCGTGCGCCGGTGAATGCAGGCGAGAGAACGAAAGCTAAGGGCGTCTATTAAATCGGAAGCCGTTTTTCCTTCCACTGACAAGAGGGATCGAATGAATGAAAGAAAGTACCACAAACGTCAGAGCACACGCCGACAAGGCACCGCCATACCCCGTGGTGAAAGAAGTACACCCCACGACACAATCCGTGGAGGAAACGTCGAGGTTCAATACTTGGCTTTTCTTTTTCTCACTGTGAGTAAAAGCTCTTCTTTTCCTTCTCTTCCGTTACAGCTGTGTATGGGCTATTGCCCCATGGAGGCCCCAGTGGAGGCAACAACAATAATAATAATAATCGGGAAGGGGTACGGAGAGAAAAGAAAGGTGCTGCTGTATGCCGTAGAGTTCGTCGTCTCGACCTTGTGTTTCCGTGCACCGTTGGATTCCCCTTTTTTTTTTTGGCGGCGGTGCCATTCATTCAGAATTCCGATTAGACGTCGTAGGGCAGCAAGCGAGGAAGAAGAAGTCAGGAGTCACACGGGTGTTAGAGGCGGTAGGCGTGTAGGGTGGGAGACGATGGCGAGGACGACGAGCAGAACAGACCCCAAGGTGCATCAGAAACTGAAGTTGCTTCCAACTCCTCACCGTTGTGCGCACCCCCCTCCCCCTTTCCAAAAAGCAAGAGAGCAAGAATTTCGTCACGTTGAGGGACCACAGCAGCAGCAGCAGCAGTGCAGGACACGAAGCGTCTTCGTGGCCAAAGACCGCCCTTCCAGTCTTTTCATATATGTTTCGTTGTTGTGGTGAAACCTGTATTTTCATTTTCGCGTGTGTAAACAAAAAACAAACCACAAACCACAAACGAGAGGCTTAACAAACCTCTTCGTGTCCACCAAACCATCGCACTAACACCACCACCAGCGAAAAAAGAAATAAAACATCAATAAAAACTCCCCCCATAGAAGCACCACGTCGTTGCACCTCTGTGTATGCGGCACCTTGACAGAAGAGAATAAAAAAGTGCCGTCCGCGTTCACGCGCGCACAGACGATTCGGTGCACTCACAAGGTTTACCATCTCAACACTTCTTCCAGCAACACCAAGACAAAGAAGAGGCGGCAAGAGAGCTTTCATCGCCGCTGCCGTCAGGCACCACGTCGCCTCTTTTTTTCTTTAACTATAAGAAAGCTCCATTTTCCACCCACGTCATTGCGGTCCTCACTTGCTGCCCGGCCGTCCTCCGTTGCTGCCGCGTGGGCGGCTGCCGCCGCCACCGCCGCGGTTGTTGGACCGACCGCTCGACGAGCTGCTTCCGCCCTTCGCGCCGCCCTTCAGTGCCCCGAGCAGGGACTTCACGTCGCTCGACGTGGAGGTGCGAGGCGCTCCACCAGCACCGCCGCGACGCGCAGCAGACGGTGAGGAGGGCGACGGGCTGCGGTCACTCGAACCCACACCGGCACCGTCGGCTGCCTTCGACGCCGCTGCCGTTGCCGCGACGGGCCGTCGGCCGATGGCATTCGCCAAGATGTAATCGCTCGTGCCGCCGCGTGGAGTGGCGCTGCCGCCAGGCCCGTCGCCGCCGCTCTGCTGCGGTGGGCGGCGGCCCACGGCGCTGGACGAGGCCCGACCACCACCCATCAAGCTTGCCTCCTCTACGCTGCGGCCCTCTAGGACATTGCGCCAGTAGCGCTCCGCGTTGCGGCGGAATTCCTGCTCTATCGTCGTCGACGCCTCGCTCTCGAGCGCACGCGCGAGACCGAAGTTCGCTGCCTGCGCCTCCGCACGCGCCAGCGGGACCGTCTCGGCGTAGTCCTTTATTACCTTTTCGTAGAAGCTAAGCATCGGGGCGACACGGTAGAAGAAGCGGTTGAAGCTCGCAATGAGGCCCGGGTACTGGTGGCCGCCGCTCTCCTTCAGCAGGTGGGACAGCGCGGGATTGCTCGTGATGTCCTTGAAGGCGGGAGACGAGCGCAGGGCTCTGCTCAGCCCTTGGTCATCCGCCGAGGTCACGTACACCACGTCCTTCTCGCGGTGGGTGCGGTAGGTGAGCGACTTGCTGTTCGCCGCAATGAAGCCGGTCACCGGGGCACGCGTCGGACCGGCCTGGACACCGTAGCGGCGGAACTGATCGGCCGTCTCGATGGACTCCACAAGCGTGCTCTCAAACTGGAACGGACCGAGGTGTGGGGGGAGGAGGCGAATCTGCGTGTACTGCCCCGTCGCCCCGCCCCCGTCCAGCCGCCGTTCGTCGTCCCTTTCAAAGTACTCCACCGCGCTCGTCAGCTGCTCCGGACGGTTCGACATGTTCGCCAGAAACTTCACGAACGCCTCGATGGCCACGGTGATGTTCGGCACGAACTTGCCAGCCGTGTAGTCGTCAAACTTCTCCTGCACCTTCTTAAAGTTGTGCTCGTACACGGGCAAGAAGGCGTTCATGAACTCCTGTTGGAGCGTGGGGTTGGCCTTGTTTTGCCGAATGGCGTAGAAGACGTCCGCCGCGAGGCCGTCGCGACTCCACGCCAGCTCCTCCAGCACCTCCACCACCATCTTCTCCGAGCTGCCACCACCACTGCCGCCACCGCCGCCGCTGCCGCCACGCTGGCGGGAGCTGTCGAGTAGGTGCTGCTGCACACTGCTGCTCAGGCCGTGACCACCGCGTTGCTGCTGCGGCGAAGCGCCGGTGCTGCCGCTGGAACTCGGCCCTGCCCAGCTGAGGATCAGCGACACCGGCACCGCAAAGTCATGAATACCGTCCAGCGGCTCCTTCTCCGGACACTGCGCGAGCCCGCGGGTGACGAGGGCGATGTTGTCCGCCGTGACGCGCATTTTGGCGAGCAGTCGCGCTAGTTCCTGCACCCGCACCAGCGTTGTCACGTTGCCGCTCGCCCGCTCAAGGCCGCGGTTGTTCTTCGCCGTGCGCTCGCTGATGACCGAGTCGGGGATGCCGCGGCCGACGATGCGGGCGAGGTCCGTCTGGAAGCGCTGCATGATGTCTTGCTGAATGAACTCCGTGTAGTTGTTGTCGGTCGGGCCGACGACGGAGCCGCTGCCGCTGCTGGCGCGCTGCACGAGGCCGACGATGTAGGGCTCATCACTGTCGCCGTGGTGGAACTGAGCGGCGTGGGCGAGCGCAAAGGCGTTGCGGTCCACGTCCGCCCAGATGTTGCCGTCGTGTGTTGTGGCGGCCCGGTCGGAGACGACAGACGGCACCGCGAGTCGAGGCACACCCACTGGAAGGCCGCTGTTGAACAGCTCCAGCTCGTCCTTCAAGTAGCGCTGCAGCACGTTGCGGAGCAGCAGCGATGGCGTGCGACCTTTTGTGCGCCACTCTTCCACCGAGAGCAGCAGGTGGCGTACGCTGGCGTCTGACTCACCGCACTGCTGCGCCGCCCAGGACTGAATATCTTGGTTGCCCAGCTTCTCATGAAAGAGCCGGACCAGCACGTTGCCGAGCCCGAGCGTCTGCACGCGCTGCTGCTCCGTGTCGAGGGTGTTAAAATGGGAGCTGTCGTGCTGCGGTGAGTGTCCGTGTGGGCCTAAGCCGAAGCCCTTGGCGTAGTCGGCCGCAATTTCACTGATGCGCTCGCCGATGCCGTAGGTTGTGCCGAACGGGGGCTTCTTGCCACCGAAGGGCAGCCGCGAGCTCTCGATGATGCGGCGCTCGCTCGAGTCGAGGAAGGCACGCTGCTCGCGGTTGTGCTGCTCCCAGCCGTACTCCAGCGGCGACCACCACGACTCATTCAGTCGGAGGGACTGCGTTTCTGTCGCGGACTTGGTGAAGTTGCCGGGGCGACGCCCGCTGATGTCCCGCAGGGCCTGCTCAATGGCGCCGACTTCCGCGTCGGAGATCGTCTCCGCCTCCCCCCAGCCGCGCTCCAACTCCTCGCGGTCCACCGTGGGCAGACCCGACACTCGCTGGTGCTCCCACTTACCCATAAACCGCACCGAGCGCTCGTGCCTCTCTGGGATAACGGCGAAGGCCTGCGGGTTCGTGAAGAACTGCCGGGCCAGCAGCCGGTCCTTGTACTCCTTCGTTTGGAAGTCGTCCTGTGTGGTGTGCTGTGCGTAGCCGAACTTCTTCACCTTGGGCGTGTACTTGCCTTGGATGAGCGACGCCCATTGCTCACGTTGAAAAGGGGCCTGCTCCAGCTCCTTCAGGCGCTCGTCTACAAAGTCGTTCCGGAACGGCGTGCGCCACGACGGCGGCTCCTGCAGCAGCAGCGGTGGCTGTGGAGCGCCACTTCCATCGTTGTTCGACACGGCGCGCAGTTGGTATAGCTGCTTTACCACCTCCGGCGTGCCCAGCGGCGTCGCCACGCTGCGGTCCAGCTCGGAGCTGCCACCCGGCAGAAGGTGCCACTGCACGTACAAGCAGCCCTGGCGCACCCCCACCACCTGCCCCAGCTGCTCCTCGGTCAGACCCCGCTGGGCATCGAGCACCGTCACGGGGGCCAGCAGCCCGGTGGATTCCACCTTCGCGTAGCTCGAGAGCACGGCGAGGCAGTCAGTGCCAAGGGCGAGCAGGCCGCTGCTGGCCTGTGAGGCCGCGTCGCGGGGCATAGCGTACAGCGCCCACTCCGCCCCCGCGCCGCTCTTGTCGACGCCGACGATGACCACCTCAAAAGCGGCCGGGCCACCACCATCGCTGCTATCGGTGCTACTCTCGTGTGGGGTGAGACGCACCACCTCGCCCGATTGAAAGCCACCGAAGACGGCGCAGGCCGCGGGCGTGGTGTCCAGCATCATGGAGACGTTGCGGTTGGGGTCCGTGTAGGGCACGGCGGCCGGATTCGGGTACACCTTCGTGCGGACAAGACACATCTCACCGCTGCGCGTCACGCCAAACGGCTTTAGTGCCTCCGCGGACGTCTCAAAGACGCGGTACCAGTCCTTATCTGGAAACACACACCATCCTGCCGGAGAGGAAGCGTTGACGCCGTACTTGCGCACCATGGTCGCCTCCGCCGATTGGCGCTCCCCTTCCAGCTGCGCACGTCGGGTGCCGCGGCTGGCGATGCGCTCCTTTAAGTACAGCATCTCGCGCCACTCCTCACTTGTGTACGCCTCCTGCGGCAGACCGGTGGCGAGAAACGACTTCTCGATGCCCTCCTTCACCGCCCGCCAGTTCGTCACCTGTTTCGTCTGCGGGTCGATCTTGTAGGGCACGATGGCGGACGTGTCCAGCTTCCACGCCGCCGGTGGCACCCGCACGACGCCCTCCTCTCTCTGTTGACGGCGGTACTTGTTCATCTCCATATCCAGTCGCATCTGCAGTGGCGAGTGCGGAACGCTCTGCGCCTCGCCGGTGTACTTGGCTGCCTTGCTTTCCAAGGTGTGGGCGTTGGTGAGGAGGTGCTGGTGCGCCGTGCTGTCGAGCAGTGTGTCGACCGCCTGCTGCATCGCCGGGGTGATCTGAATTGCACCCAGCAGGTACTCCTTCGAGCCGCGGATGGCGTGGAGGAAGTCCACCAGCTTGGCGCGATGCTTCGTCTTGACGTACACCGAGACGAGGGCCTCCACCTGGCGTTGGGTGTGCGATGAAGTGCCAAAAAACGGGTCCTCCGTCGCGCGGTACCACAGCGCCTCTGCGCGGCGCATCACCACGTCGTACCATTCCCTCCCCCATTGCTGATGTGGTGCCCAGCGGCCGCGGTGCTTGCGGAAGGGCGTGTTCGGGTCCCCCTCGCCACAGTAGTGCGTCGTCGCATACGGCAGGCTGCACCGCGGGCAGTAGTCTTCATGGACGTAGTTCGCCTCCATCTCGATAAAGATCGCAAAGAGGTCGTCGAGCTGCCGGGGACGCACCTTGGCGAACTGGTCGAGCAGGTAGGCGTCCTGGAAGTCAAAGCTGCTCAGGGCGTCGTGGAAGGCGACGAAGAACTCGTGCACGTGACGCGTGTGCCGCGAGCGGAAGGCGCCGATGTCACCCACCGCGTCGTAGTGCTGCTGCACTAAGAAAGCAAGTCTCTCAAACCACGCCTTGCAGTGCTCGACGGACTTAATGTCGCGCACCTCCACCAACTCCGGCCCGAGCACCGCGGTTGTCAGTGCCGAAGTCGGGTCTGCCAGCGCGTTGCCGTGGGCGGCGTTGCGGTAGAGCGTGCGGTTCCACTGCGGCTCGTAGTGCAGGTTCGTGATGGCGGGCCGCGGCACTCCCTTGTAACGCTGATCGGTGTTGAGCTCGTAGGCGGAGTCGCCTTGCCGACCGCCGGCTTGATCGGCTTCAAAGCCGTGCGGGCGACCGAGCAGGGTGTGCAGGTCGCGCTGCCCAAAAACGTAGCTGCGGAAGAAGCGATTCGTGCTGGCGTCGGTGTCGGTCTCCCACAGATGCATGTGCTTCGTGTAGATGGGCGTAATGTGCGGCAGGCCACGCCGCGCCTTTCCGATGTTGTGCTCATTGCTGAAAAGGCCGTAGCGCTTCTCGTGGATGAAGAAGGGTTGACGCATCTCATTGTGCTGCCGCTTCGTGGCGTACTTGAAGGAGTAACGGCGCTGTTCATGCAGCGAAGATCGGACGTGGTGGCCGCGGGAGAGGAACACGACATCCGTGCCGAGAAGACCACTGCCACCTGCGATGGCGGCCGCCGCCGTGCAGCACGCAGCGTGCGAACGCATCGAGTGCGCGTGGTGCACCGGTGCTCGCAGCATTTTTTCTTACTTGCTTGTTTTTGGTGTATGTGAGTGTGCGCTGTTGTTGCACGTGCTACTCCGGCGAAAAAAAAAAACGGGGGGGGGGGAGGGAGGAGGTAAACAACGATTTCCGTTTGCAGCGGACGCCGCAGGGGTGAAGGGGCGAAGTCGCAGGCCCGCTCTCTTCCTAAACAATGTGTGTGTGTGCGTGACTACTACTACTGCCTCTATCTTTTTTTTGGTATAATATGTCCTACAACGACGTTACCCAGCCAAGAAGAAAGGACGTGGTGGAAATGGAGAGCGTGCGCAGGAGAATGCGCCAGTTGTGTGGCGGAGAACGAAAAGGATTGCTCGCCCCCCACACTTCCACCTGGTGACCGCTGACGGCTCTGTGAAGAAGATAAACGGAAGAAAGAAAGAAGAACACCGCCGTGTACGTCCACACTGACAAAAGGAACTCTCTTCCCCGGTCGCCAAATCAAATCCACGAGAGAGAGAACGCACGCGCATACACACACGCGTACACACAGGCAAACTAACAGACGTGATGAACGGGTGAAAGCATAGCGACAGCGAAGTAGCGGTTGTGAAGCAGAGATCGAGGAGGAGGAGAAGTTCGGGGGTGGGGGTGGCGCATCACTTGGTAGAAACCACACCAACACTTTTGTGTGTATTGCTGACTGGTCTTCCCTTAACTGCCGCTCAATGCGGCTTTGCAGACGCCCACACTCATCCATAAGGCTACGGAAGGGGGGGGGGGGGGGGACGCTCGCGGGATACGGAAACGGTCGCCTCACAGTTGCCGCAAACCACGCCTCCTTAGTAAGTTACATTCTTTTTTAAAGTTTTAGCCATCCACTTGAGAGTTGGAAGCGTATGGCGCTGTTCGTCGCCCATTTAACACGCAAGAAAGAGAGAGAGAAGAAAAACTATCTCTTCAAAAAAATAAATACACTATTCGATTCGGAATGAATTGTACCGAGAACGCGGTGCACGTAGGTATGGCGTTCCACGCCCAACTGACGTTGCTATCGGCCGGATAACACACAAGCATGTATCCGTAAAACACGCACCTCACTTCCCTCTCCCCCTGCCCCTTTTTAATCGCTTCACTCAGTTCAGCGAGACGCTGATGCGCTTGCCGTACGCGTTCGTCGTCTTGTCCTCGCTGTACCGCGCAAGCCACTGCTCGAGGTGATCGGACAAGAACCCAAAAAACTTCTTGGTCGTGTTGCGCTGCAGCGCGTCCTTCTTGATTGCCTCCTCCCCACCACAGTACGGCTTCTCCATTACGGAGCTCTCGTCGTGACCGTTGCTGCCGCCATTACCACCACCGCTAGGCGTATGGCTCCGCGCCGACCGGTGTGCCTCGTCCATCACGCGCTTGTAGTAGTAATTCGTGGCAACACACACCTCAAAGGTGGGGACGAGATCGAGCGCACCGGAGGCGTCCTCGAGGAGGCTATCCAGACCGTTGATTTGTGTGTCTCCTGTGGTGGACCTGCGGTTGGCGGCCGTCGTCCCAGCCCCGCCATTTGCATTCGCCGGCTCGCTGTCCCTACTGCGACGCCACGCCATGAGAACCGATCGCCGCTTCACTGGCGCGTGGGGAGCCATGGAGCTGTTGCCGCGGTGCTCGGTGCAGAGCTCCTCGATGGTGCGCAGGTAGTGGGCAATGGCGTCGTACAGGGCGTACGCCTCCGTGCCGCGGAACGGGCGGCCGACGAAGCGCACCGAGTCGCCGCCCACACCGGTGGTATTGGTGGCCACGTGCTCGTGCTCGTTCGCGTGCAGCGGGGTGGGGGGCGTTGAGTCGCCGCCGCTCCCGTCGTCGCCAATGTCCAGTTTTCTTTTGAGCAGCTTCTTCGTGGCCGCCACGGCAGATTGCCGCTTCGACTTCTTCGATTCCGGCGTCACGCCCCAGATCCAGATGCGGCGCAGCAGCACGTTGTAGCCGCCACGGCTCAGCACATCGAGCACCGTCGCCCCTGCGTCCCTCGGCCGGCCGCCCGCCGCGACCACCTCACTGCGGTACTTGGCGCGCAGGAAGTCACTGTAATAGTAAAGCACGCCCGCCAACACGCCTAGCGAACCGCCCGAGAAGGAAAAGGAAAGCCCCTCGCATTCCATGCCGACACGCTTCATGTCGTGCAGCATCGCTTTTGTAAAGCGCACGGGCTGCGGCGCGATGACGATGTCGTGGAGGCGGTGCGGGGCCGGCAACGGGGGCAGCGGGTCAATCGTGTACTTCGTCGTCCGCATCCCACAGACCTCGCGGCGCTTGTTCGCGTCACACATGTCTGCCGCGTCCACCATGTTGTTGTAGGTAGTCAGGAAGCCGGGAGGGCCGCAGACCATCCGCCCAAGGTCTCCGCCGTCGTAGCCCGAGGAGCAGAACAGGCTTTCTCGCGAGCTCGTTAGCAGTGACATGAGCAGCGGCACCCAGTCCGTGTGGATCTCCTTCACCGGCACCTCCTCCGGGTACTGGCGCAGCATCTTCATGGTGATGAGACACAGTCCGACCTGATCGGGGCGGGTGTGTGGCAGGAAGACGGCGCCGAGTTGAATAAACTCTTCCAACCGCTCCAGCAATTCACTGCGGGCAACGGAGGCGAGGTGTGACATCTCGTCCAGCTCAGATTTGAGCGCACGCAGCTCGCGGTCTGCCAACTGCCACTCCAACTCTCGCTCATCAGCCTCGTTGTCGCGAGTGGCATCCTCGCCGTCGCTCTTGCTGTGGCTGCCGTCCTCCTCATCGCTGCTTCCCGGCTCGCTGCGGTTGCAGGCGCGTGCCGCCGGCAGCAGTTGCGAGGAAATCGCCGGTGAACCAGGAGCACCTTCACGCTTGCTGTAGGTGTGGGTGGACGTGCCACTGCCTTTCTCCTCCTGTGTCGGACTCTGCGGCGATTTTCCTGGATGTCCCGGCTCTGGCTGCCCCTTCTCTTGCGGCTCCTTCACCTTCGACGCGCTCCTTGTCGGTGACGCCACCACCGCCGTCGTGTCGACGCGCGCTGTGCTGTCGCTCACACTGAGGAAGCTGTTGTCGCTGTTGTTGTTGTGGTGCATCGCGGCAGTGGCCGTTTCGCGCAGGATCTTCACGTGATCGAAGCTGCCGCCGTTCACACCGTGCGCCGCCTCCAGCAGCGGATCATCGCCCGGTGCGTGTATGGCCGGGAAGCTTCCCGTGTTGACGGACGGCGCCGCCAAACTGGCGTTGCTCACCGCCGCAGGTCCCTTCACGTTCTCTCTCAACATCAGTGCCGCCGCCGCCGCTGCTAAGGCCTGGCTGTTCGCGGCGGTGAAGCTGCTGCCGGTGCCGCCGTCTCGATTCGTTGGATCGTCGTAGAGCAAAAACTCGGTGATGGTGGTGGGCACCGTGTTCGCCGGGGGCCGCGCGTGACTGGCGGTGGTGTCCGTCTCCATCGTGCCGGTGGTCTTGGCGTCTGCGCTGGGTGCGCCAAAGCTGCCAGCTGGCGACGCCGCCTTGAGCTGCGGGTGCGTGAGGGCAGTAGCGCTCTCCGTGAGCGCGACGGAGGGGTGCAGGGAGAAGTTCTTCGGCGACGAGCTGGCAGGATTCTGCGGCTTTTTTTGCTGCCGTTGCTGCGCGAGTTGCGTGCTTACGTCGACACAGTACGGCATGTCAAAGGGCGGCTGTGCGGGGATCAGCTTCGGGGAGAGAGACGCGGCGGAGTGATTGGACCCCGCTGTGTCTACTGCAGGAGTAAAAGCGGAGGAGGGCGCCGTTGGCGTTGCCGCTACCTTGGCCGTGCCGCCTTGAGCGGTGGCCGGGTGGGTGTTGTGAGAGTTGGCCGTAATGGTGGAATGCTTTCCAGACGCCAACTTCCGCGGATGCGGCGACAGAGGGTCATCCGTGATGGCGCTGCCGTGGTCCTCGGCTGCGACGCCCTCCGACGTGGGTGACTTGAGCACGTCGGGCAGCTGCCGTGTCTGGCAGGACGCAATCATTGCTTCAATCTCCGGCGACAGCACCGCGCGCACCTCTGGCTCTAGTGGCCCGCAGTAGTACGATTGGTAGCCCAGGGCACGGGTTGGCTGAGGCAGCGGTGCCTGCAGGGCAGAAAAGGAGACGTTGACGAGCGCAGAGGAGGTCGCCACTGGGTCCAAGAAGGGGTCGCCGGGGAGCTGTGAGGCAAAGGAGGCGGCGACGTCGTCCATGTTCATCGCGGTGCCCTCCCCTTCCGGCACCCCAGCGGACGGGATGTGGAAGCTGAAGTTGCCCTGGGCGAGCTGCTTGCCCGAGGCGACGTTGAGGGCGAGCGCCGTCGCCGCCAGCGGCGTCTGCATCACCCGCAGCGACGCCGCAATGCCCTCGTAGCGCTGCAAGTAGAGGCAGATGGGGCGCGCCTTTATGGGCATGGCGAAGAGGTTCAGCACCCACCGCTTGATGCCCTGCACGAGCTCCGACACGGGGCAGCCGTCCATGAGAGAGACCACACCCAGGTACTTAATGCCACCGATTTGCCGGAAGGTGCCGCGGAGGTAGAAGTCATCCGCCATCTGCGGATCGGCCCAGCGCAAGCGGTCCTCGCGCGTGGTGACGCCGTGGTGGTTTTGGTGCTGGTGCTGGTGGTGGTGGTGGCCTCTGCCGTCGTGTCCGCTGTTGCCTGTCGCCAGCTCGCTTTCACTGCCGCCGCTCGCGCGGCGTCGACGGTGACGACGGCGGCCCCACGAGGAGCGCCACCACTGACCGATTTTGTTTGTGTGACTCGAGCGGATTCTGCCGTGCGCGGAGCCGCCGCCGTACTCGCCCCCACCGGCGCTGCTGCCCCTCCCCTCCGTCGCCGTGCTGTGGCGCCTCTCGGAGCTGAAGCGGGAGTGCCGGTTGCCGGCATTTCTGTCGTTGTCGCTGTCGCTGTTCGTGCTGAGGTTGCTGTCGGTGCTGTCGAAGTCGTTGGCGGCCGCGTCCTCCATCGCCTCATTTAACTCCTCCGCCCCGCCCCCACCGTAGTCCGCGCCGAGGCCGCCTTCTTCGACTCCGGCGTTCTCCGCCCGAACCGGCTCCGTCACACTGCTGCGCGTGGCGCGGAGACGGGTCTGCCGCGCGTTGGCGGTCGACGAGGGCAGGTACGGCAGTGTCGGTGGCGTGCGTCGCACCGTCGCGCTGAGGTGCTGCGGGGTGTGGCTCGACCCCGCCATCGTGGCGGAGCCGGCCGCCGCTGCGGCGGCATCCGTGTGGGTGGTGCTGAAGAGATAGCCGACCTCACTTGCGACGGAGGCGCGGTGCTGGCGGTGACGGCGGTCCGCCATGCGTGTGGCGGCGAGCACGACGTGCAGACCCTGTCGGCGCAGCTTGTGCCAAATGCGGCTCTTTACCCTGCGCAGCTTCTCTGCACGGGCGCGGTGGGCGGCGGAGTGGTGTATGTGCCGGAAGACGGCCGAGACGGAGAGATCTACGTTGCCGCTGCCGCCGCCGTCCCCGTCGTTGTTCTCCGCGCCGTCGCCGTTTTCGCCCTGCTGCGCCGCCCTGCCGACGCGCATCAGCTCCCCAATCCACGCTGCGTCCTCTTCGTCGTCGATCTTATCGCGGTACTCGATGACCATCACACCGCCGTAGCGGACGCCGGTGATGCAGCCGACGCCGTAGGCCTGTCGCGACTGCGCGCTGCCCAGGTTCAGCGAGACCGCCTTGTGCCGTGTGAGGGCGGTGTGGAAGGTGGTGGAGACGAGGGAGCACTCGTACATGGGCACGGCGACGATGACGTACGCGTACGGCAGCCATGTCGAATTCAGCGTGTCCGCCTCCATCGCCTCTCGTGCGTAGCGGCCGGCGTGGCGCAGCGGGGGCGGCATCGCCGGGCCGTTGTTCGACGACCCCAACATCGGCGATGGCGGCACGCTGGAGGAGCGGGGACGCATCCGCGAGGGCGTGCGCTGGGGGGAGACGGTGACACTTCGGCTCGCCTGCAGGCGAACGGGCGTCGTGTCGAGGGGCTCCCTTAGCATCCCGTCGCCCAGCGGCGTCGGCGTCGGCGTCGGTCGCTGCTTGGCACCGGCTCCGGCGATAGTGCTGTTCATCGCGTCCTCCTCATGCGGCTTCTCCACCGCTTCGTTCTCATGGTCTGTTCTCATTGGCTCTCTTGAAGGTGTTGGCGTGTCGGACAGGCTTGCATTTGCCGTCCCGTTCCAGTTTTTTTCTAAAGAAGCCGCCGCCGGGCCGATATTTGCGGACGACGACGATTTCGTAGGCACGGTGGGGCGGTCTAGCACGGCATCGGGTCCGTCGGAGCGAGCCTCGTGAACCGCCTCCCCGCCGTCGCCCTCGCTGTCTGCCGCCTGTGGCAACGGCGAGCTCAGGGGGTCGTGGTACACAGCCGTCTCCGAGGGCCTAAACGAGAACTTATCCGTGGGCGGCACGCGTTCCTCGCCGCCGTCCGCCGCCTTCATCTCCACCGATGCCGAATTCGGCGACGCCTCGTCTTGAGTTGGGGAGGCCGTGGCACCGCTGACCCGATTTGTGGTGTCGTTCGCGTTGACGCCGCTACTCCCTCCCTCCCTGTCCGTCTCATCGACCCCAGACGCGCTCGTGTGGTCACCACATCGCCGCTGCCTCGACTGCCTGCTGCCGCTGCGTGGAGCTGACGACGATCGAGTAGAGAAGCGCATGGCGTCCGTGGAGGCTGCCTTGGCGGCCCGCCGGCGCTGCTGTGCGGCGTAGCGCCGCAGTGACTTGCGCAGTCGCTCCTGCTCGTCTTGCAGACTAACATAGAGCCACCCGCCAAAGCATATTTCGGCGTTGGGCGGCAGGGCCTGCAGCTCCATCGCGGTGACACTGCCGATAATGACGGGGGGGCGGATAGCCGTCACGCCGGCGACGTCCCGGTCCTCAGCGGGGTAGTTGTTGAAGGAGCTTAGGGGGCTCTCCGTGGCCCAGGCATCGATCACTGCGCTCTGTTGCATCTCCGGACCGGAGGTGAAGCGCAGGTGCCGCGCCGGAACCGCACCGAGAGGCAGCGAGGGCAGCGGCAGCGATTTATCGAGGCTCGAACCGGGCAGTGGGAGGTTTGTGTTAGGGACGCTGCTGCCCACTGCTGTTGCGGGAGGCCGGTGGAGAGGATGCACCATGGGGGAGGGCACCATGTTCGGGACGAAGCTTGGAGACACCTGCGGCGTCAAAGGCGGCACCCTGCGCTCCTCCGCCTCGCCAGCTCGCATGATCCGTGAGTAGTCGCTGCTGCTGCCGCTTGGCTGGAAGTGGTGAGGCGGCTCGCTTGGTCCCCCACCCGGCCGTCCGATCATCGACGACGCGGCGTCGAACACCGCACTGCGTGACATAGCGGTGACCTGCATATCGTATAGCCGCTTCATGTTGGCCTCCGGTACAAGGGAAATGCGATGATAGAGGCGGTGCGCAGGGGCGCAGCGGAAGACCACGCCGCCGTACACCGACAAGCCATGCCGCTGCAGATACGGGTGATCGGCGTGCACGACGCGCTCCGACTCCATGCTGTCCTTCACCACGTTGCGCAGCGCCGCCGGGTCTGCGCTCTTCTTCACCTTTTCTGTCGTGGTCGCTCGCCCGGCCGCAGCGTGGGCGGCCGCAGCGTTTGCCGCCCCGTGATCGTCCTTGACACTAGCGACGCTGTTGTTGCTCACCCCATGCGCATGACCAGCGCTTTGCCGGACGGCGGTGGTCGTCGTGGTGGGAGGCGCCATCGCCGGATTACTCGCCGCTGCGAGCTGCCCTGGAAGTGTCGGTGATGCCACGCGACCTTCAGGAGAGGCGAGCATCTCTCTGCTTTGTTTGCTTTCCGGAGAGGGTGAGAACACGGAGATCGTGTTGGTGGAGAGCGTAGAGGGCTTGCCAACCGTAGAGGTAGAAGGGGAGTCGGTGAGGACGGACAAAGGGATAGAGGTCTTCCCGCCACCGCCACCCGCGTCGCCCCCGAAGCCTGGTGCGAGCCCCCCGGCCGGGGCGTCTGCCGCCTTCATTTGTGGATTTCCGGCGGCCGCTGCATCGGCGCGGGCCTTTTCATCCTTGTTCAGCGTGCGCACCGTGAAGCAGTGATTGTTGGTGTAGAGGGCCATCACGTTCTTGGACACACCCATCCATCGACTGGCCAAGTATTCCTCCGCCTCCTCTTCGCCAAGAGAGCTGTTCCAACACGCACCGAGGAAGTCGCGCTGGTAGGCGATTTGCTGCATATGCAGCTTCTGATTTGTGCAGCCCATCTCCTTCTGATATTACGCTATACCCTTGAAAAAAGGAAAAAAAAACACGTATTGCAGTTAACGAGGCATAAATTACGTGGAATGCCCGCGTACCCGCTTCGTGTGCTTGTTAGCACCTTGAAGTAGAATTTGCCACTCAACTCCTTTGGTCAACACAGCTGCTAGTACAACTCGCCACGTTGGTGCATGTTATTCTCTTCTTTTAGATATTAAAAAAGCTTCGGATTAAAAAATTCAATAGGCGATGCTGTTGGACAAGCGCCGCTCCATACACAAGAGAAACAAACAATTAAAGTCGCCCAGCTCAAATCGTTCTACGTAAACGAGAGGGAGAGAAGGGGGGAAAAATATATATATATATATATAAAGAAAACAAAGAAGACCAACTAGCCAAAATAAAAACAGAAGAAGAGGGAGAACAACGATCAGTCTTATCCGCAGAGGGCCACGAACCACCACTTTTTTGTGTTTGTTTCTATTACTTGTCAACAGAGAACAAGGTGCAGGCCGATTAAATAGCGCACGCTTCTTGCACGACAGTCAAGATAAAAAAGACAGAGTTATATTTTGAAGAAAACCCGGAAAAGGTCAACGCAATCAACGACGTGCTGAACGGTAATCAGCGGAAAGAAGGAAGATCAACGATTAAAGCGCGGCAGTTGATGAAGGCAAACGTACACACAAACACACGCACACACACACGCAAACCGAGACAAAAAGAGAGAGAGAGAGGGGAGGGAGAGATCAACTACGCCAAAGAGGAGGGAAAAACAAAGCGGTGCCGATGTGTCGCTGAAGACAGAAACAGGAAAAAACCGAAGGGAAAGTAACAGCAGAAGATAAAGAGGCAGACACAAGGTAACGCGGCGCGCCTCACACAAAAAAATATGACGGAGAATGTGAATAGCAGTAAAACAGAGAAGAAAGAAAACGAGAAGAAATTAGAGATTAGAAGAACTGCCTCTTTCCAAGTCGCCTAGCACTGAAAAACCACCAATAGAAAACAAAAGCACCAGCAACGAATAAGTAGGTAATAAAACTACGAAGGGTTTCTTCGCGACACTAAGACGGGAGAAACACGGATCTGCGGCTCAGAAAGTATGAAAAATGCTTGGCGGGACGCCGTAAGTCGACGGAGGGGGATATATATTGGTGAGGGAGCAAGCACACAAAGGAAAAGAGACAGAAATAGGCGGAAAAAGACGATGCAAGTCCCGTAGCCATAAGCCAGCTTGAAGGCAACCCCACGAGGAGATGTTTCCTTCTCAATAAGCGTATAATCGTAAGAAGAAAGGTAAAGATTTACGAAGCGCACAAGACCAGTTCATGCACTTTACGGCACAAGTGTAGCAGCTCGTTTTTCCGTAGAATTATTTCCATAAACGACACCAAACAAGCAAAAAAAGTCGACCACAGCAAAAAGCCTAGAGCGAAAAGGAAAGCTAGTGAAGAAAAGAAAAGAGAGTAGCGCACGAGAGCAGACGTGTCTCTTCTTCACACCTGTGGCCTTCCTTCTAGAGTTATATATATATATATGTGTGTGTGTGCGGTTGTTCTTCCTCTTTGTTTTTTTTTAATTCCGTTTACGGGGAAAACGGGTGGAGCGATGACAAACCTTCGCTCTCCTTGTGTGTGTGTGTGTGTGTTGCCGGAGGAGGGGGGGGGAGGGGGAGAGCTCAAAATATTGATTGAATGAGACGCCCCGTCAACGTCGTATGATGAGGTGGTGGAGGAAAGAAGGTAATATATAAAGATGGCATAGAAGAGGTATTAGACGAAAGGAAAGGCACGGGAAATAGAGAGAGGTGCACACGAGTACCGAAGCTTTTTCCGTTACTGTGAGTGTCTTTCAGGAGGAAAAGAAAGCATCGCAACCCTCCCTCACACACACACGCAGACACACTCACACGTCTTAAAAGGTGCTTGCTAAGAAGTACATTCATTTAGCGCTGATTTGGATAGGCGGGCAACAGTTACGTACCCAACGCTGGGAAGGCCCCTTGATGGTGGTTCTTCTTTTTCTTCAAAAACTTCTCGTGGTGGCGCGAAATTGCGTGTCAGCTAGCGACCGCAGAAAGCGGTGATTGCGTTTCTCAGCCATCTCCACTTATCTCCTCGGCCCAACGGCATCTGTAAAAGGACTAAGGCAAACTCACCACACACACACACACACACGCACACACACATGCGCCATCAGTCGACGGCAGGCAACCGCCGTTGTTTTCTATCTTCTGCATTCCTTTTTTTACTCGGAAGGTCGCACCTGCCGCGCAGCCGCCTCGACTTCACCGACGCTCGTCCCGCCGTCTTTGCCCTCCCAAATAAAGTCTAAAAAGCGAATACACGCGCCACGGATCACCATCCCCTGAATGCACCGCAGCGCAATCGGACCGGGCTCGACGGTGTCCACAAAGGCTGCTGCTGTTGCGGCGGCGGCTGCAGCGACGACGGAGTTGGCAGCCGCAGAGCTACTCGCAGAACTGCCGTGATGGACATCGCTTTCCGCGGCGGTGCTGGAGCGACGACGGAGGCGCCGGCGCACGGCGGTGGAGGTGATGGCGTCCACCTTGACGTTCATCGTCGCCGCGTCCATCTCCAAGAGCCGCCCGACGACGAGGGTGCCGTTGGTGAGCTCGACGCGAACGAGGGCGTGCAGGGCGGGACCACTCGCCAGCGCGCCTGGCAGCGTCACGGCGGCTGTAGAGCTCATCGAAGCGAATAGCGTGTACGTGAGTGTGTGTCCTTCTTTTGACGTTGGCTTGTGTGAGGCAGCAGGATGAAAGGAAGGAGAGAGAGAATGAGTGTAGGAAGTACCGTAGGAGAAGTCTGGGAAGAAAGCATGCGATGCACGTGCGGCTACGCGGTGACGGCGAAATCCACGCGCCCCACCTCAAATGCCGCGCATTAACCTTCTATTCCGTTCTACATGAAGGTGGCAGTGCCTCGAGCGGAGCGCCAGATGAGGAGTTTACTAAGGAAAAAGAAAAGCTGCATCTACACCGCCGAATGGGGGCACTCGGTTAACTTCGGCGAGTTCCGTTGTTGCGCGCCTGCCATGCCGAAGAGCGCTCCTCTTACCTTAAAAACAAAGAAGACAATTAGAGTAACGTAGGTGAGCGTGATGCAATCAACGCGATTAATCATCATCAGCTATACATATAGGCGTGCGTCCACAACGAAATAACATCGGAAAGAAAACCCGTAGTCAAGGACAGATGTTCCATTAGAAACCACACAGACACACACCACATAAAGAGCACCGTGTAATGTACATGAAAGCTGCTATTAGGCGGCAGAAAGAGAGAGAAAACAAGACTGATAATAGTAATAGAAATAATAATAGCCTGATAACACCGCAGCAGGAAGTACATCGCGTGCTGGGCGCCGTTTGAGGAGGTTTTTTTTAGTCCTGTGTAGACAACACATACAACTCCAAAAAGCCTTTCAATTTTACCTCCAGCGGTACGGCGGGGCTTGGCGAGGCGTAAGATGCCACGGCGCACAGCAGCTGCAGAAACTCCGGAAAGAAAATGCCGTCGCCTTCGCGCGTTACGTCCGCCTGCACGTGCTCGAAGCAGAGCCGCAGCGCGTCTTCCGTCAGCCGCGGAATGCGCCACCACCGCATTTCCTTCCACAACGCCAGCACGTCCTTCCACTGCAGCACGCTCACGATGCTGATGTCGCGAACTTGCACAGCGGCCGCCGAGGCACGTAGGCCATCCGACACCGCGATGTCCTCCGGCGATGGGTTGCGACGGGCACCTTTGCCTGCGCCACCACCACCTCCCCCATTTTCATAGGCACCGTTATCCGCCGCAAACAAAGCGGTGCTGCTGCCGCGTCGGCTCAGGGTTCTGTGCAGCCTGTAAATGAACGACGCGCGCTGCACGTGGCTCATGCCGCGACCACCCCCTACCGTTAAGCCGCTGCTCGCCTGCCGCTCGGCGTCGATCACGCGGAGGAAAAGTTGGGAGGCAAGCACGGTGGAGTACGGTGGTGGCAGCGCTGCACGCACGCCGCGGGCCTCATGTGGCCGCTGAAAGTCGCGGAAGGCGCCGACCAACGCATCGTGATGCTGCGCGAGGACCTGCAGCACCGGGCGGCTGCACATTGCCCGCTGCGCTGCACCGATCCACCGGTGCGCCCCCAGCAGGCGCGGCAAGAGGAGCTCGCCTATAAACGCGTCGAAGTAGGAGAGGCAGAGGATACGGGCGTAGTTGCCGGTCTCGTACTCCACCCGCATAGACAGCGACGGAGCGGAGAGAGAGGACGTTGTGGAAGACAGCGAGCGCTGTCGGTCCTTCGGTGCCTTTGCTACCGAATCGACGCGTGCTTTGGTGGGTGTAACAACGGAGGTAATAATTCCGCCACCGCGCTGGGTTGAGGTGAAGGCCGTCTCGGTGGTGGACGTCGTATCACCGGAGCCGTTCGAATTTCGTTCCTTGCTGCTATCCGAAGTTGCGGCGGCATTTTCTGGATTATCGGCCTCCGCGTTTCCTTCATCCTGCGAAGCGACGTGCCGTGCTGCCGCCTGCTCCTCTTCCTCTCTTTGCTGTAGCGCGGCATCATGCTCGGCCGCCTCCCGCTGCTGCTGCTGGCACTGCCAGGCGTGGGCAAGTCGTATGAGGACCTTCACAAACTGCGTGTAGTTCACGCAGACGGCGCCGGTGTCGGCCCGCAGGTCCATGTGTCGACTTTCGCGCACCGCCTGTGCATAGCAGGCCCGCGGGCGCGTCCTGCAGCTGACCGTCTGCACCAGCACGGGCGTTTTTGCACCGCCACCGCCGGCGACGCCGCCACAAACGTCGGGTTGGGTGTGGGAGGCGGTGCTGTGCCGACGCATGGAGGCGCGATGCAAGCTCGTCGTCGTCGGGGTCACGCCGTGCTGTGTGACTTGTTCAATGAGACTAAAGACGGCAGGGCGGTGTAGCGTGGCAGCGAGCGGCGGGTTGACGGCGGCCGCGGCGGCGCCGCCTTTGGCGTGTAGCCGAGACGCGGCAGTGCAGTACGCCTCCTTGACCTTCCCGGCGAGCCCCGTCATGCACAGCAGATGCCACACCGTGTTGGCCGTCACGTACATCTCCGTCTCCCAACCGCCGCTCTGCGCACCGTCGTTCTCGATCGAGGAGTTTGGATTCGAGTTGGCCGGGGTGGCGGCGCCGGCACCGCCGTCCGCGCGCAGCTGCGCCAGAGGCAGGGCAAATTGATGGAAGAGCAGGTGCAGCGACGGCGCGTAGCGCTCCACCACAGCGATCAGGCTCACATAGCACTGCATGGTTTGATCCGGTGAGCTAGGCAGCAAGTCCGTCAACTCCGTCAGGGACAGCTGCTCGAGCAGGCCCGAGACGTGATCGTGCTGTCTAACCGTGAGGACGCGTGGGGGCAACGTGGCGACCCGCATCGCGTCGTGCAGGGCACTGAAGGAGAGCGCGATCCATTCCGCCTGTCGCCGCACCTGCCGACGCCACTGACGGTGGCTGTGCGGGGGATGCGACCATGCGTCGTAGCGCTGATGGGTCTCCCCGCTGCTGCCCGTCCGGCGCGTCTTCCTCGTCGTTGACGATACTGCGCTGTCCGACTCGCTCGCCGCTGCGGACGCCTCTGCACCGGTAGTCGTGGTGGTGGCTGGCAGTGCTTGCTGGGTGCGGCGCACCATCCAGTTCGTGAAGTGCCGCATCAAGGCAGCAAGGAAGACGAGGAGGGTGCCGCGGGAGCGCTCGAAGAGCTGCTCCGCTGTAACGACGCTGGCAGTGCCGGTCAGCTGCTCGTAGGCGTCGATCACCACGTGACAGACACGCTGCAGCATCTCGCGCTTCTCGGCGGAGAGGCGCAGCATCAGCGGTACTCCAGACGGTGGCGGCGCGTCCGCTTCGTTTAGGCGCCGTGCCGCGTTGGTGGACGACGTGACGGAGGCCGCAAAGCGAGGCGAGTCGCCGGAGTAGCGGTGGATGAGCGCCCCGGCCTCGTGGTCGAGCAAGGCGTGGGCTTCCTTCAAGACAGCCGCATCGGTGAGCTGCACCGTGCGAATCATGGCGAGGGAAGGGGACGCGGCGCCCTCTACGCCGACGACCATCTCTTTCTCGCCTTCCGCACCACCCATCAAATTAAACCTGGCCTTTGCCACGCTTAGCGGCGTTTCCTTCGTCGCCGCCTCGGTGGTGGCAGCGACCTTCTCTCCCCCCTCCGTCCCCTCCTCTGCCCCTTCTCCCTCCACGCCGCTGCAGCCTCGAATGAGGAGCAGCAGCTTATGCAGCGGCAGCAGCACCGTCTCCGCCACCGACGCATCGGACCCGCTGGCGTCGCTCGTGGTGCTCAAGAGCAACGCATCAAAGTCCAGCGGCGGGTGACATATCAGATCCGCCACATCACTCTCCGCAACGCTTGCTTTGCGCCGCTGCGCGGAGGCGGGTGAGGAGGCGGCCGATGGCGACGTGCGGGACGACGACGGCGACTGTGCAGGCAGCTCTTCCGTTTCGCCTTCTCCCGCGCCTTCCTCCGCCTCCTCGTCTTCCACCATGCCGTTCACGTTCACCGCAGCGGGGTAGGCAGCGAGAAACGCCGCCTCGGTCACCCTGCAACAGTCCTTGGCCCACTGCAGAAGGGAGGGAAGCGCCGTGACGGCGTGCGGGGCCCGCAGCTCTTCCTCCTCTTTCTCGTCCCCAACAGAAGAATCATCGTCGCTGTTCGCTCCCTCAGAGGAGTGGATGGTGTCGCCAAACGAACTTTTTGGACTCATGAGCACCTTTGCTGACTGCACGGAGCCGCGATGCGAGCCGCTGTGCGACGGCTGCGGTGACGCGAGCGAAGTAATCATCGTCGCATCGTCAAACCGGGGCGGCGCATCTTCCAAGAGGAGGGAGTTCAGCATGAGCGACCCGACCCGGTCCACCTCGCGCACCTGCTGCAGAAGACGCTGGTAGAGAATCTCTCGCTCTGCGATCGTCTCCTCCACCACCTCCCGCTCCTCATCCTGGCGCTGCAGTGCCTCCTGCAGCTCCTCACTTGCCCGCTGCATCGCCGTGGCCTCCGCGTCCATCCGCTCAATAAAGGCGCGCTTCTGCAGAAGGGCCACCTTGGCCACGTTGTCCGCCTCCGCCAGCTGCAGGGTGAAGGCCGCGTACCCGCGCCACCGCCGCAGCGAGATGCGCGTTCGCTCACTCGTCCACCGCAGCGCCCACCGCGCCCGCTGCCGCTGCTGCTGCACCCGTCGCTCCTGGCAGAGGTGTCGCCAGGCGCGCAGGACAGCCCGCATCAGCCCACGCATCCAGTTCTTGTGAGTGCGCTCGAGCAGGCGCGGGACGTTGCGGTGGTGCAGCTCACGACACCGCACCTCGTGGGCGAGCGCGACCGCCATGCCGGACAACTCAAAGTGGGCGGCGATGTAGGTCATGCGTGTGAAGGAGGGGGCGAGCAGGTCGGTCAGATCCACTGCCATCACTTCATTCTCTTCGGCTTCGCTGCTGCCCAGTGAGGAGCTCAACCTGCCCACCTTTTGTGACGGCGACGTCGTGTGGGCTGCGACAGTGATGAGCGGGATCGAGCAGCGATCGTACCGGGCCAATCGATCGAGGAGTTCTTCGTCCTGCACCGTGCCCGTGCCCATCGCCGCGCGAATCGCCGGCGTGTCCGGCACGAAGGCGAAATCGATCAACATGCGCACGTACGGCAGCATGCTGTGCTGGTGCCGCGGTAAGGCGTCCTCGACAAGGGTGCTGAGAAGGTACGCCGCGACGGCCGCCCGTTCGGAGAGGGAGCGCAGAAGACCGCCGCCGCTGATGTTCTCCTCATGACCGCCGTTGTCAGCCGTTAAGCTGTCATAGCGGCTACGATGAAAGTCGGTGGACGGTGGCGTGGTCAGCAGCTTCTGCACGAGCCACTGCGCCATCCGCTTGCCCCGTTGGCCGCGCGTGCGCTCGTCCTGCAGCGACAACTGCCACTGCGCGACAGGGACACCCGACATGGGCACGACCGTCGGCGGCGGGTAGGTGAGAGGGTGTAGCGCAGGGGCGGCGTAGCCGTCGTGGATGTGGACTCTGTGTGCGCATTGCCCTCGACGCCCTTGACGAACGGCGGTGCGCTGCGACTCCGGCAGCGGCGGCAGACGCCCCGGTGGAGTCGACGGCGGAAGACAGGAAGAGAGAGGGAACTGCGCCGCTCTGCCGCTGGCTGCGCCTTTGTAGGCTGTGGTGGGCGCAGCCGTCTTGCCGGGTACGGTGTACTGCCACAGTCGGTGCTGCAGACTGGTCAAGGAGGCCGTCGTCTTGAAGCTGCCGGAGCTACGCGACAGCTGCGCGGGCGGGGCGGCGGTGGCGCTGGTGGCGCTGCGCTGCGCTGCCCCAGTCGAGCTCACCCGTGCCGCCGCCACGGTGTTGCTGAGCGGCGCAGAGGACTCCATGGACGGCGAGGTGACACCGGAGTAGGTGGAGGGCAGCTCACTCTCGACCCGCTTGGGGTGATCGCGGGTCAGCGTCGACGACGACAGTGCGGCAATCCACCCGGCGCTCGCGCCATCGCCTGCATAAGGCAAATGCTTCTTCCTTGCGTCTCCCTGTCCTTCCACATTTCGGCAGCCACTGTGGCTGCTGCTGCTGCCGGCAGTATGATCTACACTGCTCAGCTCCAGCAGCCTGCGGTGGCGTTGCTTCGCCATGACATCCCGTCTCGCCTGCGCACTGTCCAGTCGGTACGGCCGGCGACGTTCCTTCTTTGCCTGTGCTGCAACCAAGTTTATCAACGGCGTGGCACCTGCTTCGTGCGTTGGGGGAGGGGAGTTGCTCGCGAGGGTGTGCGGGGTTCGATCTCGTAGGGAAGAGAGGGACACCGACGCGGGTGGGGTGGGCGGCGGCGATATCTCGGTTGATTCGCCGCGCGGCGGTCCATGCAGACGGTCCTGTAAGAGGGAGGTGCTCACCTGTGTGAGGCTGCCGCCCAGCGAGAGGCCGCCGCCTTTCACGCAGTGCCACGACCCACGGCGCTGCTGCTGCGTCGGTGAGGAGGCGACGAAAGGAGCCGAGAGAAGTTTCTCCACGGCGGCGTGTTGTGCGCCGGGGTGGTGGTCGTGGTGACGATGAACGCCCTCTACCTCACCCACGTTGAAGGAGAAGTCAACAAGGCCGTCGCGGACTTTGCGATGGCCGTCGGTGGACGCCAACGGGGAGTCTACCGTGCTTCCCGCCCGCGCTGCCGTGCCGTCGCCGTGTTGAGAGGCGGCGGAGTGCAGTGGTGTGTATCGTCCTGGTGTGCTGTGCTGCGTGTCCGCGTCGCGCGGACACGCGGCGGCTTTGGCAGCTGGTTCTTCCTGGTGCTCTCCGGTCTGTTGCTGCCGTTGTTCTAATCGGGGTGGTACGTGAGCGTCGTGCGGCGCACTTCCACCGACGAACTTGGGCGGTGAAGACGGAGAGGAGGGTCGGCGAGACGTCGTGTCTGACGCGAGAAGAGACGGCAATACAAAAGGAGCGGGGACCGCGGTTGTAGAGGGCGAAGGAGCGGAGACGCTCGATGTGGACGCCATGGTCGGTGATCGAAGAGGGAGGGGGTTTCAACGCCGCACTACCACTGAATTAAAACGTGTAGTTGGCGTTTTGGGGACAAAAGGAAAGAAAAGAAAAAGTGAGGGTCGAGGGACGTTACACAGCAACGCATATATATATATACAGAACTTTATTTCCTGCGTATGTGTGTGTGTGTGACGGCGAGGTGAATTCTTGAGAAGCGCGGGCACTCGTAAATGTCCGCTTGCTTCGCCGGCCCGGTTTGCTTCCCGCTGAGCTGTCCGCGTGGATGCGCATGAAGGCCAACCGAGCAGAAGATGCCATACGAGAGAGAGTGGGTGTATGTGTGTGAAGGGGAGAGGGGGACGCCGTAAATACACACACGAAAAAGCCACCAGGGCCGAAGCCAACAGTAGGGTTCATATGAAAGAAGAAGGGATGGCAGAGGGAAAGGGGGGTTGTTGCTTGAGGAGTACGTTCTTTTCCTTTTCCCATTTCTTGTGACTGCGCAAGTGGGCAATACACCCTCCCCAGCACAACTAATAACAATAATGATAAGTGGCACTTGCTGCTGTTGCTCCATCCGCAATGATCAACGGTGAGCGCACCAGCGCAAAGACGCAGTTTTTTTTTCTTTCTTTCTCCCCCGCTACTTCCCCTCCATGTATGAGAAGCACCTCACCTTGACGAGCAATGCTTCACTTCATGAACACACACGCATCTTGTCAGCTCAAGTACATCTTGGAGAAGAGACACACCTGGCTATATTGTTCCCTTCTCGTCATATTTCCCATGTGTGTGTGTACAACACAAAAAAGGACTACGTACTTATACCCCACTACTAGAACGTATCATTGACGGTTTTCCTTTCACTCCCTTCAGTACTCCAACGTAATGAGATGCATCGGCGGCGGCGGCGACGCATTCTTTGCCCGGCCCTTCATCGCCTTGTGCCGCGCCTCCTGCTGCGCTTGGTTGTAGTGCTTTACGGACTTCCGCAACGCCTCCCAAATATCGGCGGCGCGGTCCCGCAGCTGGCGTTCCTCGTAGAAGAGCACCCTCGCCTCCTCCTCGGCCGACTCCAAGCCAAACGCCATGCTCGTCTCACAGAAGGGCAACGGAGGCGGGCACGGCACCGGCACCGCCGGCGGCGGCGAGGGCGTGCGCGTGGACTCGCTCGACGCCTGCTGCCGCAACTGGTCCGCTGGCGACTGCTGCTGCTTTGGCTGCTTTGGCTTCGATGAGTACACCGCGTCCTTCTTGTCCGCGTCCTGCGGCGACACCTCTCCGTTCGCCACCGCCACCGCCCGCTTCACCGCCGTCTGCAGTCGCGCCCGCCGCTCCCCCGACACGTAGAAGCGCGCGTCGTTGTGGATGCTGTTGTAAGGGTGGTGGTAATGCGAGATGTACGGCGTAGCGACCGTCGACGATGGCGACGGGGCATCGCTGCTGGCGGCGGCGGCGGCGGCGGCGAGGCGAGCCTCTTCGAGCGGCGCGCAGCGGTGCAGCAGCACCTCGTAGAACGGGCGCTCCTCCACGACGATGCCGTCATGCACCCACGGCCGTCGTCGTACGTGGTGTTGGTGTGTGGGGACGACGACCACGACGGACTTGGGGAGCGGGGATCCACGTCCGGGTCCATTGATGGTACGCACCGCGGGGGTTGTGGAGAGAGAGCGCTTGTGCAGCCGGTGTGGTGAGAAGCTGGCGCACGCATCGTCCCTTCCGAGCGGGTCCTGCGAGGCGGGGTTTCCTAATGAGTTCGTCACGATGATCAGTGAGGACGCCTGCCGAAAGTTGCCGGGGCTGTGCAAGTCGCATGAGTTCGCCGTGACCGACAGCAAGCCGACGTCGTCGAAGTTGTTGTGCAACTCGCCGCTGCTCACCTTCACCGGCGAGAGGCTCCCAAGGTTGCTGCCACCGTCTTTGCTGTCTTTGTCATCGTGAAGGGTGGGCTGCACCACGAAGCTGTCAAGCAGCATCGACTCCGGCCGCAGCAGGAGCGGCTCATCTCCGCGCTCATCGCGACGACGCGCGCCAAAGAAAGAGGCGAACAGGCCCGATGGCGCCCGCTCGTGGTCGGCGGCCCCGCCTCCACCGGCATCGCCAGTACTCGCCGTCGCGGGCGTGGGAATGCCCCTCAGCACCACGCGAAAGTTCGGCGTCGCCGTGTTGGTCGCCACGGCGCAGAGCAGCAGCCACAGCGTGTCGCGTGCCTCCTCGGGTGCAATGAAGAAAGGTGGGCACCCTGGACCGAAGCCGCCCCCGACGCCGTCCAGCTCGGTCACAAAGTTGAGACTTGTGTTGCGCACGTCAATGGAGCCGCTCAGCTCCCGCCTCTTCGCCCGCCGCCGCTTCGCCTTCGCCAGCAGACCCCCACCACCACCCCCAGTCGTCGTCGTCGTGGTGGAGGTGCCGTCGCCACTCTTTGCTGCGAGCAGGCGCCCCGAGTCACCGAGAAGCTTGTCAGAGCGAATAATGAACTCCTCGAGCGGGCTTGACGCGTTGTGATGATACAGCAAGCCGCTGATCAGCCCAAGTCGCGGTATATCCACCCAGGTTAGCTCAGCGGCGATCTCGACGGAGCGAATGCGGTTCATCGGCGATGTCCACACCACTGCCAGCAGCGGCAGCCAATCCTGCTGCTGGAGGAAGAGACGGCCGTGCGGGAGGTCTTCCGGCTCCAGAAGGACCGTTTTGAGGTACAGCAGAGTGCTGTCAAGGTCTTGTGGGTGCGTGTGAGGCAGAAAGACGCGGGTCAGTGCCCGCAGCTCCTCCTGCCGCCGCTGCGCGTGGTCCTCGGCGTTGCGGCGAGCGCTGCGCAGGTCCTCCAGTTCCTGCCGCTGCGCCTTCACCTCTAACATCGTCATGTACCACAGACCTTCTGCCTCTTCCTCGCTGACGTGTGGGGGTGTCGGGGCCACGGCGACGCTGCCAGAGGGCGGCGGGGCACTTAGAAAGGCAGAGGTGCGGAACGCAAAGCCTGTCGGGGTGCCAGGGGCGCGCGGATGGCCCGCGGCGCCGGTTGGTGTGCCGAGGGGCTGCATCTGCGACTCCTCCGCTGCGCACCCGCCCGGCGCCAGCGCCAGGGGCAGTAGTGGTGGCTTCTTCAGCTCCAGCGGCGTCGCACCAACCATCGCGGTGGTGGGTGGTGGTGGGGGGTTGTTGGCGCTGCCGCGGTGTTTAACAATTACCGTCATGCCGCCTTTCTTGGTCGACGAGAGAGAGGCGGATGACGCTTTGCCGTCCGCACCCCCCGTAGCCTTCTTTGCCTTTCGTGTCTGCGCCTTCACTTTCTTTCCATCACCGCCGTTGTCCGACGTCGCGGTGACCACAACGGTGCCTGGCGGCGTCGGTGGGGCTGCAACAGCGCCACCACTACCACTTGCGACATTGGTAGAGCGAGTGCTGCTGCTGCCTCGATGCCCCAACAAGGAGTGCGAGAGCTGCGTCGAGGCGTTCGCCTTCCGCTGCGCCTCCTGCGCCGCTAGCGACTCCCCCGGCCCCACCGTTCGCGCCATGGCCACAATCTCAAAGCTGCCCGTGTCGCGCGGATTACCTTCGCTCAGTCGCGGCGTCGGCATGAAGAGCCGCGGCGAACCAGATTGTGAGAGAATCGTCGGCGTCGACCGCCCGTGCGAGGAGTCGGGCAGGTCGTCCGTCGAAGTGGGTGCGGTGCGGGGCGGCGTGCCGCCGGCTACCACCGGTGCTGCGGTTGACCCGGCAACTGTGGAGGTGGAGACCGCGGTGGTGAAGCGGTGCCCACTCGCTCGCTCGCTCAACATCGACGCCGCCGTCCTCCGCTCCAGCTCCCGTACCGAGTTCGCCGCCGACGGCCGCTCCGTGACGCCGCCGCTGCCGGGAATGCTGCTGTTGTTCGGTTGAAACACAATGGTGCTGTGTCGCACGTTGGTGTCGGACGACACGGCGAAAAATGAAGAGGACAAGGACGACATCGACGACGAGGTCAGGGATGAGACGCGCCGGCGATCGTTGTGGCGCCGGCTTTGCGGCACCGTCATGCTTCCCGGCGACAACGGCGAGCTGGGCCGCGTGGCGTCCACCCGCTTCGGTCGGACGAAGCCGAAGCCCGCCGGGGACGTCTTGGGAGTCGACCGCTTCGCCCCCGCCTTCCTTTCCTTTTCTCCTTGCTGCTGCCCACCTGCCGGTTCCTTGCCGCTGTCAGAGAAGCTCATGATGGCGGTGCTCTGGCGTGCGCTAGTCAGCGGGGAGCCGCCGTGGTTTTGGCTGTCCGCCATTTGCGCGCCGCCCTCACCCTCCAGCGTTTCCTTGCTGTGACTCTTCGGGCCCAAGGTGGTGTCAATCTCGTCCTCATCGCGGTAGTGGTCGCTCTGCGTCGAGCGGCGGACACGGAGTCGCCCCTGACCGGTGCCGCTTCCTTCGTTGTACGTCTGCTGCTGCTGCGTACTTGGCACGTCGGCCAACGTTGAGTTGCTCGCCTTGACCATCAACGAAGATGAGGCGGCCGCCGCGGCGGCGGGGGGCTTGTTGCCGTCGCCATTGGGTTTGGGCGTGGGTGGTGCTGCCTTCCGCTGCTCCTTCACGCCCTGCCCCTTCGCCGCACGCGCGTTGTTGGCGTGCGTGTAGGCCTGCGCCAGCTTCTCCGTCTCCTGGTCGTGCCCGCCGTCGTGTGGCGAGACCGGGAGGGGGGCGTAGAAACGGTTGAACTTGGGGATGCGGGGGGTGGGCTGTGGGTGGTTCACCGCTGCCCCGTGGAGGCGGCGCGGCTCATCGCAGGCCGGCCCGTCGCACTCGAAGAAGAGGTAGTCGGCGTCCTTGACGACGTCGTCCTCATCGCTTGGCGTGCTGTCCTCGTGGTAGAAGCCGGCCAGTGCGGTGAGCTGCAGCACCGGGGCGAGACCGGCGTGCTTCTGCAGAAACATCGCCGTCGGCTGCGCGTACTCGGGGCAGGCGAGGAGGTGCAGACCCCACGTCCGCAGCACCGCCGAGATCACGGGAAGGCAGTACCAGGCGGAGGCGACGCGGGAAAAGGAAGAGGTGATGTCCGGATCAGGGCCGTTGGGGCTGCTGTGCGCATTGCTCGGCCCCGACTCAGCCGGCAGGCTGTCTAATCCAAGCGACGGCAACGATACGTTCTTGCCTCTGTTGACTCCAGCCGTTGCTGCTCCGGCGGTCGTCCGTGATGAAGACGGGTTTTGCTGGGTCAGCGGCACCTTTTTGTTTTGATCCGGCTGGTGCAGCGTCGTCCGCTCCTCCCGCACCTCCTCGTCCTCGTCGAAGAAGACGCTGATTTCTTCCAGCTCCACTGCGTCCCGCATGGGCCGCCCACCAATGCGACGTATAATGCGATAGCGGTGCACGTTCCAGTCCGTCGCTGCCGCCGCCTCCTCCGTTCCCGACCTTCCCCCGGCGAGGTTCGACGACGTCTCCGTCAATCGACGCGCCGCCGCGAGCCGGGACTTGTGCAGGTTGTTGTGCACCGTCTTCAGGTGCTTCCGTACGTCCTTAACGATCCCCCGCAGGGAGCGCTCCTCGGTCCAGGTCATGCTGCCCAGCAGCACCTGCAGCTCCCGCACCGCCTCCATGGAGGAGCACTCCACCACCATGAGACCGCCGTACATCACATCCGTGATGACGCCTTCGCCGTAGCTGCTGCGCGAGGAGCGCTTGGAGCCGTCGATGTCGACCGGGTAGCGCATGTAGCGCCGCTCCTGCCACTCGAAAGGATCGATGGAAACCGTGAAGCTGCTCACGCTGAGTGCCACCAGCACGCTCTGCGCGGCAGGACGCACGGCCGCGAATCCGCCGCTGCTGCGCGGAGGCGCCGACGCGTTGCCGCCTGTGCTGTTAATCGTGTCGCGGGAGGTCTTGCGCGAGCCGAGCCCCACCGTGAGGGAGTGCAGGAGATGCCCGCTCAGCCGTCTGGCGTTGCTGAGGGCGGCGCTGCGGACTGCCGCGGGGACGCCGGCCAGCTGGCCGAGACGGGAGTACGGCATACTCAAGGCGAGCGCCAGGACGCTGTCCTCGGGGAACGGCGGGGTCACCGCCGGCGACCTGGTTTCGGCTTCCTTCGCGCGGTTGCGGTGCGCGTCCATGAAGAAGACGCCACCGCCCCATAAACCGAGGCGCTCGAGTGGCTTGTCGTTGACACTGGTCGAGACAGTGCTTTTATCGGTGCACATCTGCGGCGAGATGACGTTCGTGTTGCTCAGGAAGGAGCCGTTTCGACTTCGGCGGTCGCCACCGCCCCAGACGCCATCGCCGCCGACGCGCGTGAAGCTGCAGTTCTCAACGTGCCCCATCAAAAACTGACTAAAGGAGCGGCGCAGCAGGTCAGGCGAGCCGACGTCCCCGTTGTCCGTGCTGGCAAGGCCCCGCTCCCCGGTCGGCGCCCGGCTGTTCACGGAGCCGTTCCCGCAGAGGCCCAACTCGTTCAAGTTCGCGTCATTGTCTGTGAACGCCGCGCCGTCGGCGGCGTTGATGCTCGCCTGCTCAAGCTGGCTCAGCTCCAACGACGTGCCCTGCGTCTTGGCTACGGCGCGGACGAAGGTGTGCAGCGAGGGATGGAAGAACTCCACCCGGTTCCATCGCATCGCCGTCACGCCCGTCGCGGGCTCCAGGTTGCGCTTGCGCAGAAACTTCACACTTCGGTCGTTGCTCACGCCACTGCCGAGCTTAAAGGCGTAGGAGTCTTTGATGCCCATGTAGCGGGGGTTGCGCGTGATGGTGAGGTTGTAGTACTTCTCACGCGTCTCCCACGGGAGGGCCATGACCTGCTTCGTTGTCAGCGTCTTGGTGGTTGCGCTGTGTAGCGTGTCTTCCGCCGATGATTCGATCTCAGCAGAGGACGCGGCTGCCGTCCGCTTCGGACTCGCCTTCGCGGCCTCCGCGGCGGCCGAGTTGAGGAGGACGTGCGATGGGAAGTCCTGCATCGCCGCCCCGCCGCCCACCATCAACGTCGCAGGGAAGGCTCCAGGACCGCTGCCAGAGGCGGACGGCCGCGACACGGTCGGCGTCGACGGGGTGCTTTTGACGTAGAACGGCTCCACCGTGGCCGGGGACGAGAGCCGGGCCGGCGCGAGGCCGTCGGTGCTGACACCGCCGACGCTGAACCAGTGCGAGCGCCGCGGCACACGCCGGCCGCCAACGCCCGTCCACCTCGCCGGCGGCACGGCCGTAGCGGCAGCTGCGCCATTTCCAACAGTGCCCCCGCGCGGCCCGCTCTGTCGGCTCAGTCGGGAAAGACGCTGAAGAGGCGAGCCAGGCGGGTATTCGTCTCCACCGGAGGCATGACTGATGGTGGGGGTGCTGACAGGGTGGCTATCCTCCTGCACAATCATCTTCGCGATGGTGTGCACAAAGGACACCGGAATCAGCTCCGGCGCACGGCGGTCCCAACACCGGCCCAGTAACCCACGGTGCGTGACGTTAAAGCTGTCGACGGGGCGGAC
Organism: Leptomonas pyrrhocoris; assembly: GCF_001293395.1. NCBI lineage: Eukaryota > Euglenozoa > Kinetoplastea > Trypanosomatida > Trypanosomatidae > Leptomonas > Leptomonas pyrrhocoris. The sequence goes on from NW_015438371.1 coordinate 560,050, forward strand.
CGGGTCGAACTCCTCCAGCCGTCGGCGCTTCGTGTGCACCTCCTCGGCGTTCCGCTTCGCCTCCATGCGCTGCTGATACTCCTTGGCCGCCTGCACCGCGTCAGTCTTGTCGTGTTCGCTGATGGAGGTGCGGAAGGTGCCGGAGCCGCCTTTGCTGATGGTGCGCAAATCCGCGGACGGCAGCCGAGGCGGCGTCTTGTCTCTACTGTCCGGCCGTTGGTTGTCGACGGGCACCGTGGCCGACATCGGAACCGGGTCGAAGTGGTTCTCGAGGTGCCGCACTCCCTCGCCGCCGCCATCATGCTCATCGCCGCTGTCGTCACGGTCGCTGCTGCTCGTGCCTGCGTGTGTCGTGAGCAAGCTGTCACTCTTGGTCGCCAGCTCTGGTGGAAGCGGCGGCGGCGGTGCGAAGGGGTCGTCGTCCTGCGAGTAGCTCACCTGCTGCTGCTGCCGGTGTAGTGAGTTGTCGTTCAGCACGTCGGCGCTGGAGTGACGTGGTGAGGCGGGCATGGAGCTGCGCGAGGATTTACGCATATCTGGCGCGGCAGGGCCTGGCTGCTCACTACGGTCCTGCTGAGATGTTTCTGAGACAGGACCGGCGGAGGCGGGGCTGCTGTTGTGTGCAGCCTGTGCCTTTGAAGGCGAGGGCGCCGGCGATTCTCTGTGGTCTGCCGGCACGCACGAACCACAGGTGCTGTCTGTGCGAATGGCCGATGTTTTGCACCCCATCTCTTCTGGCACTGGTTTCCTTTTAATTTTTAATGGGCCGTGTAGCGGCGTGTGTGTGTGTGTGTGTGTATGCGGAAAGAAAATGGTACTCTTCTGATGAGCTCACCGTGCTTTTCACGCACAGTGACGCAGTCAGAAGAAAGGGGGAGTACAACACACTAATCTGTACGAGCACGCAACAACAACAACAATACAAAGAACCAGGAGGAAAAGAACTCAGGCTCTCACCGTAGGGGGGATGACGAAAGTGGTGGTGGGGGAAAAGGCTGTTCAACGAAGTGGAAGTACGCACGCACGCACAGGTAGAGTAACAGAGGAGAGAAAGAGAAAAACAAAAACCCCAACGAAGAGAGCTGCAGTTGCAAGCTCGATGGAAATCAAAAAAAGAAAATCGCCTTATCTCGTTGCTGACGTCCGCCAAAAAAAAAAAACACCACAGCACCCAACAACAAACCGAAGAAGGAGGGGACGACAAACAAACGATGCGTGTACGCTTCCCAGGTGGAAACGCGCCAACACAAACCACCTTCAAACAAACAAACCAAAAGCAGCAACGAAGAAAAGGAAAAAAAAAGAGGCGGTGAGACGACCGTTTTCGATTGGTGTGTCACGCCACTGACCTCTGCCTGATGCGAACCCCCCTGTTCCCATGCGTCGCGAGGTGACGGCTCAGGCCGACTCAACGCACCAGAAGCGGCTGAGTGGCCACGTAGTGCAGCAGTTGCGTGCGAGCGTGTACGTGTTTATACAGCGATATATATATATTTACTGGTATTTAAGAATCAAAACGGCGGCGGACGAAGGAAATAATAATAATACGAAACAGGGTAATGTGTGGAGGACAAAGAAAAAAAACAAAAAAGGACACGGAGTTTGAATGAAGCAGAAGGAAAGACGGGCGAATTCTTCAGAGAATGCCGGAGCGTGCCGCAGGACTCATATATATATATATATATAATCCTTTAAAAGGAAAAGACAAAGCAATGGCAGCGGAACACGGCACCACAAACTAGGCTTATGATACGAGAGAAGAGAAAGGGAGAAAAACAACAACAACGAGAGGGAATCGCACAATCGGTTTGCCGCGAAAAAAGAAAAGAAAACACATGAAAAAGGGAGGATTTGCCGCACCTTCACGACCTGCCGGCTCTCTCTCTCTCTCTCGCCTGAAATAGATATAATATGAAAACGAAGTGCAGCGGTGCGAAGCTCAATGTATCACGCAAACATTCAAAAGAAGGCGATGCGGCACTCAGAGGAAGCTCAAAAGCAGTAGCGGTCGTTTTCTTTTCTATTTCGATCGCGACGTGTGCGCAGGGGAAAAAAGGTCGATCTCGAGTAGACACACACACACACACGTAAATACTGATACTAACAACACAGAAGCACCACACAGATTGGGGGTCGCATACACTCAAAGGCAAAGCAGAAAACGCAAAAGAAATACAGAAGCACTGAAATACTCGCCAAGAGACAAAGAAGAAGCGGAAAGAAAAAGTGTCGTATATGAATACATATATATATATATGTATGCACACCAGAAGTTATGAGTTGCTAACAAAGATGTATTCGAGGAAGAAAGCGGTGGTACCCGTTCAAATTATCTGTAGATGCTTTTCTTTGTTTGTAAACACGCTGACCACTGCGCCTGCAGTGTCACTTCACACACACACACACAAGAAGCCAATGCGACGTGACGGGGTGGACACAACTTACTCTCTTTTTTGGGGGGCTTTTTTCTGTAGCTACGTTCAATAGTATTCGCGAAGTGTGAGAACGGAAACGGCGAAGGTGCACGCGTGAGTGGGACGTGCGGTGGCCGAAAGCAGAACGAGAGCAGGAGAAAGTACGTGAACACGAAAGGCAAGAGAAGATGGTTGCTGCTTAGATGAAGAGAGACACAAAAAGACCCCTTCAAAAACCCCTTGTATTATTGCGAGGCATGACATCGTCCAAGTCGTGAAGAAGACGAAGCAACGCGTTCGTGAACTATCGGGGTGTACTTGCATCTCAACCTATCAATACCGAGAGGGTGGGAGAGAGAAAGGGTGACAGGAAACTGAACTGCATTCAAACGATTGCAGCGGTGGTGATTTTTAGTTTATATACATATGTTGTTTCGTTCATGCATTCTGTGAGCAAGACAGTGTGTACACAATGTAAGTGTGGTACGTGGCGCAATTGGGAAGAGAAGCAACGAGCGTACCCGCACACCGATTACGCGCCCATTACGCAACATCATCTGCGAATACGCAAAGGCGAACGAGAGGAGTGAAGAGAGGCGGCAGCGGAGCGGGAGAGACGCGCTGAGTGACGAGGAGAGTTTTTTTTTGATGTTTTCCCATTTTACCGCACAAAGAGTGTGTAAATGGTTTGCTTTCAGTGCTCTCCTGGCGTTGCGTCCGGCTCTGTTCTAGAAAAGCCACCATCTGCGATTCCGTGACACGCCCTCCGCGGCAGCGAGTTCCGTTGGGGGAATGGAGGCGATGTCCCGCCCGGTGAGCGGGTCGGCCGTGCTGGCGAGCTGCGCGGCAACGTTGCCTTGAAACTCCCGCACAAACGCATTGCCACGCTTCCAGTACTCGGAGTGGTACTTGATGCGCATTTGGATCTCGTGCATCTCGCGCGCATCCATTCGCTTGCACTTTGTATAGATCATAAAGGCAGGGACGCTGCTCACGCACACCAGCAGCCAAGGAATCTGAAGGCCCATCCTCTACAGACTCGAGTGCATCGGGTCAGAGAGTACAGGAAAGAAAGATTTTGACAAAGAGAGAAAAAAATAAGGAGGCGGACAGGTGAAGAGTAGAGGCGTTCACACAGCATGGCTCAACATGGCTGCAACATGCCACACAGCGGGGAACGTGGCGCGCACCGCGACATGTGCATGCCGATGTTTATGCGAAGGCACAGCAGATGAAAGGAAGAGAATTTTAAAAAAAGGCTGGGATGCAAGCAGTAGTGCTGCACCCGTCGCACATGAAGCGAACAACAGAACATCTCTTTTTTCCCCCTTTTACTTGATCTGCAGAGCCTCAAACGAGTTTCGCCGCAAGATGCAAGAGAAGACACTGAACGACAAACCAACGGAAGAAACACAGCGAAAGTACAGAAGAGTGAATTACACGCGCTGTGTGAATACGGGAAACACACACACACACACACAGACACGCGTATGAGGCGATAGAAATGCTATTTCCGTGGCGAGTCAAATTGAAGCAGAAGCTGGCGTTAAGGGACCCTCAACGAGTGGGCAAGAATACGCAGGCCCAAAAGCCTGGCTCATATACGAGAGACGATAGAAGGAGGTGGGGGTGGAGGAACCAAAGAAAACGGCTAAAACTTTTCCTTCCTTTTATAGCACATGTGAGCAGTTTGCAAAAGGCTCTTTCCGGTCCCCGCCTCAGACTCCTCCCCCGCCTCCCTCCCTTTCCTTCACTGTACTTCTCTTCTACTGCTATTCGCTGTTCGCGAAGGCGGTGCTTCTACTGCACCACAGTTGCGTTGCGACAGCGAATGAGGATGCGGGACTCCTGCTGGCTGCGCACGTGCACGATGGTGGGCTCCATAATGCTGGGCATCGCCTCTCCATCAACCTGGACACACAAACTCGCCCGCACGCTGGCGTCCGTCTCGATGCGCGACACGTACTTGTCCTTCAGGTGGATCTGCGTGTAGGCGGAGCACTGACCGCTGGGGAATTGCAGGTCCTCCGGCGTACACAGCACAAAGGCGAACAGCTCGTCGGTCTGTATCAGCTTAACCGCCCCCGTCAGCCCGACGCCGAGGGAGCTGTAATGGAGCAGGCCCCCCATCGACTGCACCTCAAACGCGCGGTCGTTGATGGTGACCGGCCGTGGCACCGGTGTGGGCAGCGGCACCTCCTCCCGGTTCGGTGCGGTGATGACAGGCGCCGGCACCAGATCGCCGTTGCGGAGCGTGACGGGGCGGTAGTACAGCTCTCCGCCCTGCGCCTGCCACGGGTGGGTGCCGGCGCCGTAGCAGCTCACGTTGGACACGACGAGGGACTTGGTCATGGAGGGGAGCTGGAGGGCGATGAAGTCTCGATGCCCGACGGCGCCGTCGTCGCCGTTGCCTACCGCGGAGGAGACGGTGGCGTGTCCCAGCGCTGGTGATGGCGGGGTTGCTGCTGCTGCTGCTGCTGCGTTGGACATGCATGCTGGTCCGGGTCGTGGCACGCAGATCATCGGGATCAGCTTTCGCAGCTTCTTACACCGCATCGCCCCACCGATGCCGAGAGAGACGTACACGGCTTTGTTCTGCGTGCGGGTGCTGCACACGGCCGGGTGGGCGCGGCGGGTGGCGTCGAACCTGGTAGCCACGTACGCGTCGTAGCCGATGCTGAAGTAGTTGAGGAGGCCGTAGGTGCTGACCTGCGTCGTGGCGTGCAGCTTCTCCCAATCCACCAGGTTCACGGCGTTGGCCACGTTCGCCGACCGCACCACCCGGTTCCACTGGTCTGTGCCTCTGCGCTCGTTGCCGGACACCGCGAGGGAAGAAGACAACGACCCCGGGACGTCCGAGCTCGCCGGCGGTGACGCGGTGGCCAAGGACGTGCCGCTGCCCTCCCACGGAGGCTCGTTGCCGTTTCTGGCGGCCCCAGTCGCACTCCCCAGTGAGTTGACGGAGGCGCGCGGCGATGCCTGCCGCTCCGCCCGCGGCACCCTCTGCGCCAGCTGCAGCGGCACGAGCGAGACCTCCCAGCGATCGAAGGTGACGCAGGGGGCGGACACGGCAGACATCAACGCGGCAGCCACCTGCGATTCCCCGCTGTCGCCGCAGCCGCACAGCGCCCACAAACCCGCGCAGCAGCTGCTCCCGCTCGTCGAGAAGCCGCTGCCGAAGCCGACGCAGTTGCTGTAGTCGTTGCCGGTGCCCAGCGGCAGCGGGGCGAGGGCCGGGATAATAAAGTACGGATGCGCAGCCTCGCTCGTCATGTCAGGTAAGCAGTGTCCGGAAGAGAATCGATCTCGGTAGTTGCGCACCTGCGCCCGCTCCGCGTCGGTTAAGAAGGGGTGAAACTCCGCCTCCAGCTCGCGCTGCACGAGGTCCATCTGGGTCATGAGAAAGGACACCGTGCCGTCGCCACCGCACACGACGACGGTGCCGCGCTGCTGTCGCCCGGGCTGGCCGGGTGGGTGGTAGATGACCGCCTGCTCCTTAATGAGCAAACGGATGGGGGCTGGGTCTGCGAAGAGCTCCCCCGTCAGCGTCATTACCCGCTTCACACCCAGCTCATCGCGCAGCCCCGCCAGGACCACCTGCGAGATACCCGTCTCCCCTGAGGCGGGGTTCATGACGGCCAGCACGTAATGAAGCGACGCCTCCACCCCGCCGTGGTACTTCGACGTGTAGCGCGTGATGAGCTCGGCGACGGACACCGCGGGCGAGCCAGGGGCCGCCGCGCCCCTCGGCAGCGGGGACGTGCTGCTGAACTGCCGCACGGACTCTTGCGCCTGCCCGAGCGGAGAGGCCGGGACGGACGGTGGGTCGCTCACGATGCTGACCTCCGTCCGCCGCCCTCGACGCGTGCCCCCACGCACGCTGGGGCCGCTGTGCGGGGCGTAGGCGGGCTGCAGCCGTGCTGCGTCTGCCGCGTCGAAGTGGACCGGGTCGATGGACCGCACCTCGGCCGGGGAGTAGAGCTGGCCGTCATCGAGGTGGTTGTCGAGGCTGGAGCTGGAACTGGAGTTGTCACGGTCGAAATGTGGATGCTGCTGCCGCCGTCCCTTCGGTGTGGCTGGAATGGCGGAGGGATAGCGGTAGGGATCCATTTTTCTCCCTTCACGTGGAGGAGGAGGAGGAATACTTGCGGAGGATACGGAGGAGGCCACCGCCCATGAACAAAAATGAGAGGGGAGAAAAAGAAGATTATATATGAGCAATCGAATGTACCAAAGAAAGATATATAAGTGTGTTAAGAAGCAACCGGGGAAACCGATGCACAACAGACACAGAGGTGTGACGGGTAAACAAACCCCTCCCCAAAGGTTACTATCAAAGGATATGTATGAGAGAGAGCACGTAGAAGAGGCAGCGAACGAGAAGCGCGTCGGCGGACGCCAGAGGCATAAATACAAGCGATGCTCCGTTGCCTTCACGCGCAGCACAGGGAACAGTAGCTTGACGAATGTCAAGAAAAGAAAGGTGCCGGTGTCGGAGATTCCGCGACGCTGTCCCGCTTTCCTCGCCCGAGCAGCTTTCGTGAACGCTGTCCAGGAAAAGGAAAAAAAGGAAGGCGCGCTACGCCGTTTTCGAGGAAACAACTTCGGGTATGCAAAAGAGAACGAACAGAGTTGATGTAAGATATAATAAGAAGACGGAGTAGCAAGGAGGCCGAGAGCGCGAGAATGCCTCGTTAGAGACCCCGCGAGATGAGACGGTGTTCACGGAAAGGAGGTAGGATCGCATCACTCGTCACGCAACAGGAGCTGCAAAACCGCACCGAGCGCAGTCAAATCCATTCTCTGCCGGCTACCTGATCCGCCGTGCAGCGTTCGCTTCCAGAGTGAACGCCAAAAGCATCCACAAGAGGGTTTGGTTTCAAGTCTCCAGAAAAAAAAAAGAGAAGAGAAGAGAGCAAGAGAAAGATGCTTACACGCAGCAGGAATTGGTCCTACGTACTCCCCCTTCGCTGTTAGATACGCTGCAACGTCGTTGCTACGCCTCCCTTCTGAAAGTTTTCTTCTTTAAAATGCGCTGCAGCGAAGTGCGAAGCGACGATATATATATCTTGATCTATCAACAGCATCAACAGCAACCGAAAACACGCATCGCTTCACTGCTTTTCTTTTTTTCAAAACCCTCCTCCTTTGCCTCACTTAAAGCGGACCCCGATAACGAGGTGAGGGTGCAGCAGTGCAAGCTTCGCTTACTGCTTCCGCCCTCCCCCGCCGTGCTTCGCCAGTGCTCTCCTCTTTTCACCTTCTTCTTGTCGGTTCACTTCTCGCTCAGGATCAAAAAGAATCTCCAGTCACGCGTCAGCTTTCCCGGCTCGGCCGTGATGCCGACCGACACGTTCACGTGCGATGTCCGCAGCATCGTCTCCAACCAGCCCAAATCCGCGAGTTGGCGACACGCGTGACGGAGGTGGCGCACTCCGGCGCGACCGAGCGGCAGCACGACTCCGGAGAGCGTCGACTCAGCGGCCAGCGACGGCGTCGGCGGAATTGCCGTGAAGGCGGGCGAGACGGGCAACGAGACCGCCGTGCGGTGCGCCTCGGCCGCTGCCGCTGCCGCCTCCGTCTGCGCCGCGTTGGCGGCGGATGTCGATCTCCAGGTGCTGGCGATAGCCCCGGACACGCCCGAGTAAGCGTGGGTGATGGTGGTGCCGAAGCCGCGTAGGTAATGCCAGGTGACAGGGAGGAGGCCCACCAAGTCTTCGTGGTGGCCGTCGGGGCCCGCACGCGGCGGCGGGGCTGTGGCTGGAGAAGGCGACTCGTCGCTGCCGCGGACGTTGCTCGAAGCGTTACCGTCCGCCAACCCCCCTGTAGCAGCTCCCGCTCCGTTTGCTTTGCGATGTCGAGCGCGATAGTCCGCGAGACGCTGCACAACGGGGGTGTATAGTAGCGGTCCCACGTCCGCCACCTCCAACCCGAGCGTCGTGCCGTTCGCCGACGTCGCCACACGCACGGCGAGCTCCGGCACGCGCGGTAGCGGCCGCCAACACAGCCCAGCATCCAACGCGGTCTGATGCAGCGTAATTAAATTCAGACGCAGACGCGCGCTCACATCGAGATAGCCAAAGGAGGAGCTGATAGAGCAGCTCATACGGCGCAAGACATCCACGTTCCCCGACAAGGACGTGCCGCGACCCAGCTGCGCGCTCCAGCCCCAATACACGTTGATCCCCCGCGGCTTGCGGTAGCGGTAGGAGAGACCCACACCGGTCTTGACGTGCCGCAGCTTCCACCAGGCCGTGGTGGACTTCGCCACATCGGCGGCAACCTCTGCCGCGGTACGGTCCCACAGCCACTCGTCCGAGGTATCCATCAGGCAGCGTTGATACCAGTAATACCAGCTTGGCATCTCAGACCCATCTTGTGTGCCGTCGCTGCTGCTGATGCTGCTGCTGCTGGCGTGCGAAAGCGAGTGTGGAGAAGCAGGCTGTGACACGGCGTGTTGTCCGTGGGTGGCACCGATGCTGTGCGCATCTGCCGTGTGCCGCTGCAACGGGGAGACCGACATGGTCTTCTCATTGTCCGCCGACGTCACCGCATTCGCGCCGGCGGTCGGGTGACGCCCAGAGGGCCGACTGGCTTTTGCGATGATGGGAAGTTCAGCAGATTTTCCGTTCACTGAGGTCCTCGCGTCAGAACTTTGACATGGTGCTTTTTGAGTCCGGATAAGGCTGCTGCTGCTGCTGCTGCTGCTGTTACCACTGTTGCAGCTCACCTCGTCTGCCGCAGCGACTGCAAGCGGGTGTATGGTGTCGGCATGGCTGGCCTTGCTTCTCACCGGATCGGTGCTCCCTGCGGCTGTTGCGGCGGTGTACTCGGTCGGACTCGGTCCGTCGTCCGGCGCCCACTTACGCCGCCCCAGCATCACCACAAAGCCGTGGATGTACACCACGGGGTCGTCGATCAGGATGGAGGTCTCCGTTATTTCCGTCCGCGTCACACACTCGCAGACGGGCAGAATGGCGTTCGTCGACCACAGCGGGGTGAAGCGCAGGTTGAAGACGCCGGTCCACCTCCTCGCGCCCCAGTACCAGAAGCATTGAATGACGTTGGACAGCTGCACGGAACCGCTGCTTCTGTACGCGATGACTGGGTCCATGCGTGCGTGCTGTGCGTGGGGACTGCTGCCTGCCCCTCCCGCTGCTGCTGCTGCTCCGACGCCTGCGACGACTCCATCGTTGCTGGGGCCGTCGGAGCTTCCTAACCCGGTACTGCCGTCCGCGGCAGGAGAGACGGCGTTGCCCTCGGAGGGACTCGGGCTGTTAACGGAGTTCGCCACGGACACCGGATTCGATCCACCAACAGCCGTTTTGGCGGTTGCCGTTGCGACGGCTGCTGCGGTGGGAGGGGCAGACCTACCTTTCTCCCCGCCGGCGCCTCGCTCCTGCTGACGATACAGCACGTTTGTCTGCTGATAGCCAAGGCCGGTGAAGAGGCCTAGCAGCACACCAAACGAGCCATTGCGGTAGACGCTGTCAAAGCCATACATGGTGCCCGCTGCACCCCACTGTTGTCGGTACCGTGCCACCTCGGGGGTCAAGGTGGAAGGGGAGTGTGTCCATGGCGCGACACCGACAGCGGCACCGGTCTTGGGCGTTGCGGCGCCGCTACGCCCGCCTATGTGTGCAGTACCAACCCCGTTGCTGCTCCCCGCGAGTGTCAGCCCGGCAGCCGCGGAACTTGGAAGGGCGGTGCCCTCCGCTGCCGTCAGCGCCGTCGGTGCTCCTACGCTGGAGGTAGCCGCGGCAGCGGCCGGAGTGGGCGAGCTGCCGTGTGAAAAGAAAAGACCCCCGCCAGGAGAAGCGCTGGCGACACCGTTGCTACTCCCCGTCCAGTTCTCGTCGTACGAGCGCTGCTGCTGTTGCGGCTGTGACGGGTTCTCTGCAGCACGCCCCTCCCGCATCTCACCAGGAATGTGCGGCGGCGGCGCAGACACGATCGCGGAGGGGTCTGTCGGAGGAAGAGCGGTGGTGGGCGGCGGTGGTGCCGGTGGAACCGCCGTACTGACTGCAGGCGAATCAGAAGGCCTGCGCTCCGCGAAGGACGCTGCTGTGTCTCCGCCTGCTGCGCCAAACGATGGAGACGGGCCACCGGCACCACCACTACCATTACCATCACTGCTGTTGCTACACCGCTGTGCCCGCAACGCCTCCTGCTTCGCACTTTCCTGCCGCGCAAAGACAGCCGCTATCGCTGCCTCATTCGTCGAGGTGCGGTCCACCACATGGTACGACTTAGCGCTGATCCCGCTTTGGAGAACGGTGGCGGCAGCAGACCTGATGGGCGCCCAGTCGATGATGCGCAGCGAGGCGGAGGAGAGCTGGTAATCGAAGGTGCGATGGAGATTGGTGTCGACGGACATTGGCGAGTATAGACTACGGTGTCAAGGCGTCGCGGTGTGTGTGTGTGTTGTTATGAAAGAAGAACAAGATAGATTCAGCAGTGCTACAGGGTGCCTACGCTTAATTTTGTTTCCGCTGAGAACGTGTCGCCTTTCCAGTGAACAGTGCGTGTTTCGTTTGGTGCTCTAAAATGAAAAAGAAAAGAATGAATAAATAAGCACCTTCGCTCTAGGCGGTTTCGGCCCAGCTTGCCGCAACCACGACGATTTCTGCGATTGCCGATGCTGGTTTGTTGACTTAAAACTACGTTATTAGGTCACTTGGGGGAAAACAGCAAGAGGGAGTCACTCGATACTTTCGTCTTGGAGGCAAACAAACAGAAACAGCACTCAAGGGTCACCGCCAGAGCGCAGTACCACCCAGCAAAAGCAACAGAATCTATACTAAGACTACACCGTTTGAGTTGCCGACGAAAGGGCAGATGGTTGAACGAGAGAGAGCCGATGTTTCGCAAGTCACTCGATTCTACTTACTTTTTGTTTGGCGAAAAGATGCTGGCGGTGAGAAAGTCAGGAGAAAAAACCGACGTATGCTGCGCTCAGCACAGATCAACAGCTCGAACGATAGCAGTGGTAGCAGTACGGGTACGATGACAGCCCTGTTAAATTGGAAAGAAAAAAAGACCTTCCCTATTCAAATAATCAGCGTATCTTTGTAGATGTACTTTACTTTACGCGGAAGCGAGAACCTCGAAAAGCAGGCGAGGCAATGTATAATACGTGTGAAGACTAAGAAGGCTAAGTTGCAGATATAAGTAAAGAGAAAAAAATGAAAATGACGAAGGTAATAATAGTTATGATAGTACTAGTGAACTTGGGAGGGAAAGGAAAAAATAATACAAAAGAAAGCGACTCTTCCACGAGAAGAAAAAAAACGTATTGCATTAATTCGAGGGGGAATGCACCATCAACAACAGTAGAGAAATAATAGTAATAATAGTGCAGAGACGCACGCTCGTGAGGACGGCAGTGAGAAAGGAAATGCCGACAAGAGGGAACACGAAGGTGAGGAGTCGCCGGCAAATGGCGAACGCGCTCACCACAACCACAGGGAGAGGGGGGGGGGGACAGCACCGGGTGCGGCAGAACGGATACTTGTGCTGAGCTAGATTTCGCACAGATTGCTCCTAGAGTAAGAATACTATATGTATATACGTGTTCTGCGTGCAGGTGTATGTGCGTGTGTGCGTGTTTGTGCAGCGGCGCTAGGAACCTGCGGTAAAAGATCAAGAGCAGAGAAACCCGCAAGCGCAGAACAAGAAGAACGAGAACAAAAAGTCGTGGGATCCGCGCTGCTGAGAAGGGCAGAGCCGTCCAAATGGAAAGAGAGAGAGAAAAAGAAATACGTGAAGGACCCCAAGTTGACGGAGTCGAGGACAGCGAGGCAGAGGTAGAAAAGGTGAGGGCGCAGGAGTCAGAAAACGAAACACACAACACATACACACAAAAAGAATGAGGCGCGGGAGCAGCGTTGCGGTTAGGTAGCCATCTGTTTCGATTCAACGGGCCACGCGTGCCAGTCTTGCGCGTGCCCTCCCAGGCGTATAATCTTCATGCCAGGGGGGAGAGGGGGAGGGGGACCCCGCCACACGCTTCCCACACCATAAAGGGGAGACGCTGCAGTGGGGTAGAGGCGGGCATTCCTCATCGAAGCGTAATTTAAAAAAGAAAAAGAAAAAGCGTGTCACGGAGACCTCTCGTAGGTGATTTTGTCGGTCTGGACCGCAAACACCGGTTTTCCTTCGCCTTTTCCCTTTCTCTTCATTGCCGTTGCCGTTGCCCGCCGCCGCCACCACCACCTTGTCCTACTCGTTTCTTACCAGTTCTTAACGTGCTAATGAGCTAACTAAACGACCTCCTTCCGTTGATTTTCGTTTCTGTTCTGTTCACTGACACACACATGTTTTTAGTATATAAGTATGCTGACCACGTGGATTCCATCCTCTCTCTCTCAGGAAGAAGAAGAAAAAATCAAGAAACACCACAAACACTAAACGGACAGTGAAGGGAGGTGAAGCACACTCACACACACACAAACCTTTTATGTTGTCCTTTTTTGGGCCTTTTTCTTTTCCCCGTCCACGTACGTAAACAAATTCAAAATGAGACAGAGAGAGAGAGAGCTACAGCTCAATGAACCGGGGTAGTGTGATTTTGCGAACACACACACACACGCCCACGCCCACGCCCACGCACACAACTGCCTTCGCTACCCACGCGAAACAAAGCAAACGAACCGCAAAACAATAATATAGACGGAGATGGCACACACAAGCTCGAGGAGAGCGCGCGCGAAACACCAATTCTCCTTATCAAGGGAGAATCCTGGATTGCGCTCCACCTCGTTGTCTTCTCAGCTATCATCTTCACAAGCACTTGACGTCTGATTGCGAATGCAACTTCTCTTTTTGTGTGGTGTTCTTTGCTGTGCCTGCGTTTAACGAAGTGCGGGGTACAAACATATCTTTTTCTTTCGCAGTGTTGCGGCGAGCCGTTCATCGTCAAGGAGTCCCTCCGACTTGTCGGGCGTGTGGTGGCGTAGTACCATTTTATCTCCCTCACCACACACACACAGACACCAACGAGGAGGAGGGAGAGGAGGACAGAAACGTACTTCAGTGATACAGAGAAGGAAAGAAAGAAAGAAAAAAGCCAAAGAGAAATCATACTTAAAAAACCACGAGGGCTAAGAGTACTAAGGTGTGAGAAAGACAAACAAAAGGGAAAATAAAAAGGGTTAAAAAAAGAAATCGTCGAAAGAGATTGTTTGTGAAGCGAAATCGCCAAACAAAGAACGGCGGGAGTAAAAACCGCATTGCCAAGTTCTTCTTTTTGTCTTAATTTTGGTTTTTCTTTTAAAGGGAAAGGCGGCGAGCGGGAGAGAGTGCATTGTGCTACAGGTTCTTGCACCGTCGCTTTCGCGGCCTCCTTTTCACCTCCACGGCGCTTCTTGCGGCATCCGTTTTATTATAAGATGCTTCGCGTGCTTCAGCCTTTAAGGGTCTCCAGGTACGCAATGACGTCGGCGCGCTCCTGCGGCTTCTTCATGCCGGCAAACGACATCTTCGTGCCCGGCATGAACTTCTTCGGGTTCTCCAGGTACACGTCCAGCACCTCCGGAGTCCAGACGACGCCGGACTCGGCGTTGGCCTTGCTGTACGCGAAGCCCTCGACCGTACCGGAGTGGCGACCGACGAGGCCCCACAGGTTCGGCCCCACGCCGTTCGCACCACCCTGGCTGGCGGTGTGGCACTGGGCCGCACGGCCCTTGAAGAGCTTCTCGCCGCGAGCGGCATCACCGGGGGGCAGAGGAGCGCGAGCCTTCGGCGGCATGTTTCGTAGAAGAGAGTTAGAGCTCTGTGTAGACACAGGAGATAATAATAATACGGAAAGTCCTACGAGCGAGACTAATCTGCGGAGGGAGGAAGAGGAGAGAAACGGTCGATGATCGTTGTCGGTATGTTTCGTGGCGCATCACCAGCGAGCGAGAGAGTACGTCACGCACCCCAGCAACACCGAAAAGAACGAAGAGGACAAAGAAAAGAATGAAAAGCGTTGAGAGAAGAGTTGAGGGAAAACTTTAGTGTTCCAACGTCCGCCGCACGCATTTCGCTGACACGTGCGTGTGCGGGTGCGTCTAGAGAGAAACATGCAAGCATGAGGCCCGTTAAAGAAAGGGCACTCCCTTCACAGTACGTAAAGCGCAAGCACATGGACGGTGTGTTGTCCGACGTAATGCACACGTGTGATTCAACGCTCGTGAAAGTCAAATAAAAGAAAAGAATTCTTGATTTTCTTATATATATATATGTTTTTTTAACTTGTTTTGCGAATATTCCCTCCTAGCGTACGCGTATCCGCGTCTGTATGTGTGTGTGTGTGTGTGTGTGTGTGTGTGTGTGTGTGTGCATGAAATGGCTTAGAAAAAGAAAGTGTGTGAATAACCCACCTAAGCACACTGCACAGTGGCACCAACACGGTTTCCACGGAGGGGGAGGGGTGATGGTGGCGACTGTACGCATGCGCGCTACACCTCGATGCATTCCGGGCGAAACTCTCCTCAAAATACAAAAAACGTTGAAGAAAAAAAAAGGTAAACAAATCAACGACTGCGAAAGCGAATAACCACCACCACCGCACCAGCAGCGGCCGGCTGAGGAGGAGAAAAACAAACGAACAAATATTATGCAGCGTACGGTGCACTCCGCTGTTTCCGCCGAAACCTTTTTTTCTTTCCTTCTCTTCACCTTCTGCGCCGCGCTTTGTTTCACTCTTGCAACGACACATCACCACGTTTGCCCGCACAACGGGGGGAAACCGCGGCGCTTGGCCTTAACGGTCAAGATGCGAGTTAAATAAGGAAAAATAAAAGAAAAGGCTAGGAAGAGACAATCGCTATGCGCAGAAGGGGACGGGCCCGGGCGGGGGAGCCGTAAAACCACAACGGGAGAGAAGAACGGGAGTAAAAGGAAAACAGCTTCGCCGTTATTTTTTCCCTTTTAGATGTGATTGGCTAAATGTTATATATGTATATGTATGTGTGTGTGTGTGTTAGAGATGTACCCGTGTGCGAATTCCTAAAGCTGCAGTATGTACTCTCTTTGAAAGACAAAGACGGAAAACAGTTTTTCCCTGTCACTCATGGGTGAGTTCATTGATCACAGAAGTTCCCTTAAATGAAACCATCACCGAAACACACACACACACATACATATACATACATATATATATATATATATACGCACCGTCACGCAAGGAGAAGACCTACGCGACGTGCAATACTACAAGCAGAGAACAGTGGCCTTTTCGCGACGACTGCAAACACAAAACTAACAAAACATCTAAGAAAGAAGACCGTGTCCCCCCCCCGTCAAGCGAACCAACCAAAAACGCGAGTACAGACAACAGTAGGTGCGTATCGTATCTGGGGGAAAAAAGTATTGTGAGGGAGGGACCCAGAGTAACACGTAAAAGACGCGAAAAGCAGATGGACATGCTACGCGGCAGTTGATTGTTCGAGGTGGCGTTCTGCCGTCGCCTAGTTTTCATGTTTCGCTTTCCCTTCCTTTCCAGCTGCTCTCGTCCTCCCTCTCTTCCCCCTTCCTCCTCCTCAATTATCGTCACTACGACGCACACGTGGGTCATCCGTATTTCAACATCTCCCGTCCCACCCCTCTCGTTTTCTGTTGAAGCGCTCTTCACCGTCGGCTGTTTGTGCCCCTCGTCCATCACGTGTGGCCCTCACGTCCAGCAGTCCAGAAGAGCGCCTCCACTGTTCACACGCGTGCACCGACGATGGGACCCGGCGAGACCGCACAAACCACCGCGACAAACAAAAACGCCCAGAATAAGAGCAAGAAACAGCGCGCTTCGGAAGGTCGTGGCCAACACCGCAAAACAACAACAACATGAGTCCCCCCCCCCCACGTTTGCGGTGTGCGTACGTCCGATGCTGTGCGGGAAGGCGAATTAAGTAGATGAGTACGACGTCACCGAATAACCAGAGGGGATGTAAGGAGGAGGAAACGGGAGATAGTCGAAATAATACTACAAAGAAGACATCCAACTTTTCAAAACTAAGTTCGTGCCGCGTTGCCCCGAAGAGAGAGAGAGACACGCGTTCTTCACGCGTAGCTAATTTGTGATGCATGAAGAGGCCTGCGTGCGCTGCTTCTCCTTCTCTCTTGACTCTTCCCCTTTTCCAATTGTTCTAGATTACTTATACGCTTCGCATGGGCACACAAAGTCACGGGCTTGTATGCGCGTTTGCACGTGTGTGTGACCCCGCAAGACTCCTATCGAACAGGTGTCAGTACATGCATCAGAGCGCTTCAGCCCTTGAGAGTCTCCAGGTACGCAATGACGTCGGCGCGCTCCTGCGGCTTCTTCATGCCGGCAAACGACATCTTCGTGCCCGGCATGAACTTCTTCGGGTTCTCCAGGTACACGTCCAGCACCTCCGGAGTCCAGACGACGCCGGACTCGGCGTTGGCCTTGCTGTACGCGAAGCCCTCGACCGTACCGGAGTGGCGACCGACGAGGCCCCACAGGTTCGGCCCCACGCCGTTCGCACCACCCTGGCTGGCGGTGTGGCACTGGGCCGCACGGCCCTTGAAGAGCTTCTCGCCGCGAGCGGCATCACCGGGGGGCAGAGGAGCGCGAGCCTTCGGCGGCATGGTGCCGTGAGCGAGTAGTCAGATAAGGTATGAGTTAAGGTGATAAGGAGGACAGCTTGGCTGAACAGCGCGAGAAGGGATTGTGCGAGGAGTTGTGGGGATACTGTCGCACAGGTAAGATAAAGAAAGGCGACAACATATCAGATATGGACAATGATCAAGGCCGGGGGGGGGGGGGAGGGGAGGGAGGGAGAATAGCATCCGCAAGAAGAGAAAATGAGAAGAGGTTCTACCCGCCTCTTCCATTCGTTTTCACCGTGGGGTATTGGTGACCGGCGCGACGCATCGATGACTATTCAGCCTTTCGTCACAGAAGAGAAGTTCCCACTACCGGTGCAATTCTTTTTTGTCTCGTTGTTGTCGTACTCCACGTCATTCCGGCAACAACGTGTGTGTGTGCGTGAGTGAGTTTGTGTGAGAGCGGCCAATCCTGCGACGCCGTGCTAAGTGCGCCGGCAGTAGACGCTGTCGACGTCATTCACTTCTTCCCCCGCATAACGGCTGCGGTGCAGACACCTTTCCGCATTTCTTTCCTTCTTGATTTCCTGGTGAGTGTGTTTTCTCTTTTCAACTATGGCGTCCATCTGTCCGGCGTCCAACCCTCCCTTGTTTGTGTGGAGGCGTTTTCTTCTTCTTTTAGCGAACAGGCATGATCGCCTAACAACAACTGCAACGCCACAAGAGAGAGAGACAGCAAACCACCTAAGAGATGTACGCTCCTGAAGTAGACAGCCACACAGCTGCGATTGCGGCTCGGAAAGAGATCGTAGCGGCCACGTCGGACCAGTGAAGAGGAAAAAGAAGAAGAAACAAGAACGACGAAGGAAAGCAATGAGAGGAGCCGCAACGCACAGTTCTTAAGTCAATCAACACGCCACAACAATGAAAAAGGAAAAGCGACATTAGAGAAGTGGCGAGTCGAAACAAACAGTGAGGAGAGGGAGAAAGAAACCACCCACTTGGGTAAATACACATATTTACATATAGTTGTAAATATATGTGTAAATATATATTAATAATAATAATGAAAAGAAGACTACAGACGCGTAGAACAGAGGATTAGTAGTGGTCGCGATACACAAGAAGCAAAGGGAAGCACGAGAGAAAGAAGAAAAGAAAAAGGCCGAAAAGACACAAAGGAAAGGAGATGTGAATGGGGGCTGATTACGTGGTCGAAGATGGTGCGGCAGGGGGAGGTACAAGAGAACAGATCAAGGAGGGAACGTCAACTCGAACACCAGCAACTCTGTGGATATATATATATATATATATTGCAACAGTAAAAGGAAAGAGAAGAAGATATATGCATATCCAGAAGCGGTAGCCGGTACACATGCTCACACACTTGAACGCGCATTCAAACGCCTGCTCGTTCCGTGTGCTCTGACACCTTCAAGTACCTTTCCTTTTCTTCTGCCCACGTGCCACCCATCTTCGCCGCCCAGTAAAGGAGAATGAGTGAAGAGAGAAATGGAAATGGAAAGGAAGCAAAAAAAAAACCCCACATATATATATAAACACATAAACGAATGCGTAACACGTCAATACACGACATCACCATCAACATCAGCTGTGCGCCCGCCGCAAGACTCGAAAGGAAGAAGCACAGCGGAGTGGGACGAGAAAGAGAGAGGGGAAGAAGAAGGAAAGAAAAAAAAAACCCGGATGCATCACGGACGCAACAAACACCCCCACCCCCACCACAGGAATCTACGAAACAGAAAGCAAGACAAAAATAATATAATAACGTTGACGACATCAACAAAAAGAGAACAACATGAAACAAACGAATGGAATGCAGAAGAAAAAGCTGCTACAGCGGCGACGCCTTCGAGGAGGCTTCACCGCCGTCACTCACGATGAAGGACACCCGCCGGCGACGCGGCACGCGGAACTGTGCCGGGGTCGCCGTGTTGTCCAGTACGGCACTGCCGTCGCGCAGGTTCGAATCCTCCAGCAGGCGGCTGCACTCCGTCGCGACGCCGCTGTTCATCGCCTCGTCCTCAGCCCGCGTGTTCACGATGTTCAGCACCTTCAACTCCGGCAGATTCATCACCTCCTCCAAGCCTCTCATGCTCACACGCGTGTTGTTGAGCTGCAATTCACGCAGCTTTCGACAGCTGCGCAGACACGTAACGTCGGTGATGTGTGCGTTGTCCGACAGCTGCAACACCTCCAGCGCGGCCAGCGATCCAAGTTCCTTGATGCTGCTGTTGCGCAGCAGCTTGCACAGCTTCAGGTTCAGCGTCTTCAGGCACGGCGCCTTCGCGAGGAAGGACAGCTCGTGCACACGGCTGCTGGTGAGGTCGAGCAGGGAGAGACAGGGCATCTCGCGCAACCCGACGAGTCGCGGCGACGTCACCCAGCACTCCAGCGGCGGCGCCAACCCTTTGTTGTCGCGACGCTCGCCCCAGCGCCAGACCAGCTCCTTCAAGCGCCAGGACTGCTTCGGCACACTCTCCATGTCCTCCACAACCGAGTCGCTCACGTCCAGGTGCTCCAGCGCCGGCAGCTTGTGCACCTGGCCCAGCACAAACCCGCTCGTGTTGCGGTTTGAGCGGGCAAGGATCGTCTTCAGGGTCGGCGCCCCGCCCACGAGAAACTGCAAGGACACGATGCTCGTCTGCGAGATATCAAGCAGCTCCAGCGAGGGGATCTTCTCCACACCGCGCAGGCCGTCAACGGTGACTAGCGTCTCGACAATGATGAGCTCCTTCAGGGTGCGGAGGTTCTGCAGGAGGCGGAGATCGAAGACGTCGGTGAAGGACAGGTCGAGGGAGGTGAGGTGGAGCAGCAGGTGAATGTCGCCCATCACACTGAGCAGCCCGCTCGTGTTCGACTCCACCTCGTGTTCGTCGTCCTCGTCGTCCAGGCTGTCGGCCAAGTTGGTGATGACGAGCGTCTCCAGAGTAGGGGCCAGCTGGGCGATGCTGCCGATGCCGCTGTTCTCCATCCGAGTGCGCTTCAGGAAGAGGTGCTTGAGAGACTTGCTGCGGCACAGCGAGTGAACGCTGTGCAGGGTGTTGAAGGAGAGGTCAAGCGTCTCGAGGGTGGCGATGGCGGCCAAACCAGCAAAGCCGGCCTCCGTGTCGCGCCACTCCATCGAGTCCCCCGGCGGTGGGCCGTCCATCTGCGAGCGGCGCTCTTGGATGATGTCCTGACAGTTCTTCAGACTGAGCCATTGCGCCTTGATCGACTTCAACGTGCGGCTCTTCTGCAGGACGGAGAGGTCCTCGATCTTGGTGGTGCTCACGTCCAGCGTGGCCAGCCGCGGCATCTCGCTAACGCCGACGAAGCCGGCGTCGTTCACATGGCAGCTGTACAGGATGAGCGTCTGCAACGAGCGCGACTTGGCGAGCTGGGCGAGGGACGTGACCTTGGTGCGGGCGATGTTGAGCGTGATGAGCGTCGGCACCCTCTCCAGCCCCGCCACGCCCGCGCTGTCCACCCGCGTGCCGGTGAGGTACAGGTCGCTGAGGGAGACGCTGCCAGCGAGGCACGTGACGTCGCTGACGGGCGTCATGCTTAAATCGAGCCGGCGCAGACGACGCACCTTCTCCACGCCTTGGACACCGTCGTTACTGATGGCGGAGAACTGGGCGTCAATTTCCTCAATGGTGCAACGCGCCCCCGCAACGGTGGGCGTCACGAGCGGCTTGAGGGAGGTCAGGTTCCGCATGTGAGACACGCAGACGGACCGCAGCGTGGGGATGTTCGCCAGTCCGCGCAGGCCCTCGCTGGAGATGGTGCTGCCGTTTAAGTTGAGCACCCGCAGGTTGAGGGATTGGGCGAGGGTAGGGCCGACGCTGTTGAAGGTGGACATGGAGAGGTTCAGCTCTTCCTCCTTCAGGTACGTGCAGAGCGTGGCGGCCTCAGCCTCCGCGTCCGCGCCGGTTGCGCTGCCGTCCAAGTTCGAGGGCGAGTACGCGTCTCCGTTGCCGAGAGGTCCTTGCCCGTCCCGGCTGCGGCTGGTGGCGTAGCGCCCGTTTCGGGTCAACGCCGAACTCGGCCGGTGCTGGATTGCGTGGACACCGTTGGCGAGCGTGAGTGGGGACGCCGACGCTGTCGGCACCGGCCACGGCGCAGGCGAAACCTGACTACCGCTGTCACTCTTGTTGGCGGCGATGACGCGGACCGTCGCCGTCGTGGGGATAGGCTGTGGGGTGCTGCGAGGGAAGCCGGTGGCCTTTGCTCCTGCGGCTGCTGGTGGTGGTGGTGGTGGTGGCCCTGACTTAGACGCGGTGAGTGGGCTGTCACCCTTGACCGTCTGCAAATTGTCCTGTGAACTGAAGACGGCCAGCGTCGTGAACGGTAACGTTGCCGATGGCTGGGCGCGTTTGTTGGCGATCACCGGCGCGGGAAGGCTGCCGTTTATCTTCTTTGAGCTACCCGGCAGCGACGCCGTCTTCGCAGGGTGATACTGCTGGAGTGGGCTGAGACTGTCACCGCTGTCCAATGGATCGTCATCCCTCACCAGATTTTTATGCTCGCCGTGTTTGGCCGCTGTAACTGCCCCCTCTGCTGCTGCAACGGTCTGTCCTGCGCCGGCGGTGGTGGCCACGCCGTTGTTTTTGCGCGCCTCTCCCGCCGTCGGCGTGGCGGCGTCCTCGGCAGCGTCGTCGAGGTCGTCCAGCGTGTGGCTGTTCACCATGCCGATCACCGGTGCTTTTATCGGCGCGGATTGTGTCTGTTGTGGCTGCTGTTGCGGTGGTGCCGTTCGCGGTGAAGAGGACTGTGCGCCGCCACTCGTGCTGCTGCCATTAGGGTTGTTGGTGCTCGCACTTTGTTTTTGCGGGGGGCCCGACAAGGGCACGTCCGTCACCCCGCTGTCCTTCTTCGAGTCACCCACCACGGCCGCAAAGCCTGGCAGACCGCGACGCGCGGAGGTGGTGAGCGACGTCAGCGGTGTGGGGGACTTCACCTCCACCGCGCTGAAGACCGGATTTTTAGGCAAGGTCGGCGTGGCCTGCGGTGGCGTCTTGCTCGCCTCGTCGTCGTAGTAGTCAGCGTAGCGGGACGGCAGAGTCGCCGCCGTGAGGGGCGTCGTCTTCTTTGCAGGAGCGTTATTACTGATGCTACTGCTTGAGATGCTAATAAACGGCGAGGAGCCATTCGTGTTCGCCGTGGTGCTTAGCGGCACGTGCGGTGCCCCGCCGCTGAGCCGGGAAGAGGTAGAAGCTTTTGCTGGTGCCTTCACCGGGGGCTGCGGTGGCGGGGATGGGTGGCTTGGAGGTGAGGATGTGGCAGAAGCCTTCACAGACTGCGTGGAGGGCACCAGAGACACAGCCGCCGGAGCGGGCTTTGGTCCCGTGCCTACCGGTGTCTTAGAGGTGGAGGTGGGTGGAGAGCTCGCCGGGGCAGGTCCGGTGCTTCTCCCCACCTGCGGCGGTGCGCGCACCGCGTTCGACGAGAGCCGACCGACCGTCGTCTTGTCGCGGGGGCTTTGCTGTGGCGACGGCTCGGTGGCATTGGGGGGGGTGGGCTTCAGCGGTGGTGACGGGCTCGCCGATGGCGGCTGCGTTCTCGACACCGTGAGATCGGACATCGAGGTTGCTCGCGAGTTGGTGCGGCTGCTGTGGCGACTCAGCCGCGCCCGCTCCTTCTCACTTTCCTCTAAGAGACACTGATTGAAAGACTTGATCGCGGTGCTGAGCTGCCTCTTTTCCCGTACGTGTGGTGGGGTGCCATTGCGGCCTGCTGTTGTCGTTGCGGCTGCCGTTGGAGGAGAAGAAGGTGTCGTGGATGCACGGCCGCCTGGGCCGGTTTTGTTGGTTGATATACCTGTTGGCGAGTCCAGCTTCTCCGCTGCGAGCCCCGCCTTGCGAGAGGACAAGGTAGGCGCCGGGTCGGACAACGATGCAGAAGCAGTCGCAGCAGCAGCGGATCCCGCCGTAGGAGGATACGGCCGCCCATTCCAGTTGGTGGCTGGATGGCTGGCTCGCGGAGTAGAGGCGGTGGAGCTGGCGGGAGAGGGGCTCACGGCTAGTGGCAGCCGCGCGCTCCGAGCAATCGCCGTGTTGGTGTGTACGGCACCGCCAACAAGCGGCAGCACCGGCGGCCCACGTGACGCCGTGGACGGGTTGAGGGGTGGGCGGCTCGCCGTGGTGTGCTGCGGCTCGCTCGCGGCGTGCGTGGCAATCGTTGCCCTCTCCACCGAGTTCCTCATAGAGGCCGGCGGGGTATGCCAGTTCACCTCCGGCGCAGTGCTGCGCCGAATCGTGTTGGCGTGGCGCGGCCCACTCGAGGCCCCGAGCACCTCGAACAGCGGCGGCTTCGCGACGACGAGCTCCGGCAGTGCCCCGCAGGTGTTGCGCCGGCGATGCAGGCTGTTGTCGAGGCGGTTGGGCGTCACCGCGTTCTCCTCGTCCATTGTGTTGGGTGGTGTGATTCTGCCAGATACCGGCGCGGACGGCGGTCCTCGGGGGAGAGGGTTTTGCATCACGAGGGAAAAAAAAACAAAGAAAAAGGGCAGATAAAGAAACGCAGAAGCGATCCACAATAATTTTCTTTTCAAAAGGAATAGAGAGCGCAGCAGGCGCAACACGAAAGAAGTGGCGCGGTAATTCCCTCGCTGACGAAGTTTGCCAGCGATGCTGAAATGAAAAGGACAGAGAGAAGAAAGAAAAAGGACGCTGCGGCAGATGGCACCCTTCTCCAGTCGTACGTGAAGTAAACAAAGGAAGGAAGAGAAATGCAGATCCAAAGCACTCTGGGAAAACAAAGACAAACGAGGTCTCTCTCTCTCTCTCTCTCTCTTAGTGAGACTCGCAAAGGGGAAAAAAGAATCTGAATAAGAATGAAAAGGGAAACAATGAAAAGAAATCTGGGCCCAAATAACAAAAACAAACAAACAAAAAAGTCTGCAAGCACAACACGAAAGCTTTTTTAAAAGAGAAAGGGGGAAA
The DNA here is from genome assembly GCF_001293395.1 of Leptomonas pyrrhocoris. NCBI lineage: Eukaryota > Euglenozoa > Kinetoplastea > Trypanosomatida > Trypanosomatidae > Leptomonas > Leptomonas pyrrhocoris. The sequence continues at coordinate 583,961 of NW_015438371.1, forward strand.
AAAGGTTATATCTGTGTTGTTTAGAGCTACGGAGATGGGTGCGCGGAGCGCTTACATATATATTAGTATGAAAACGAAGACAGGCTTCCTCCAGTAGAAGCCTGCCCGCCGCGCTGCGTTTACAAGATTGCGCTAGCCCGTGTGTATACAACTCCCATCAATCAACGCGCTCGCTATTCTCCACTTCTAATTCGAACGCGACTACGCGGCTGCGGCGCTTCCAAAAATCCAGAAAAAAAAACACGTGAGAAAAGAGGGAAGTAATAGAAAGACAGACGTACGATGCTCGGTCTTGTGGTGCGTGCTGGAAGCCCACTGAAGAAGCAAAAGAAGAGCGAGCAACGAAAGCAACCGCACCGTCTCAGACAGTGCCGACTTCTGCTGGCGCGATGACAGCGTGGCCGCTGCTTTAACAGAGGAATGGTTAAAGAAAGAAGACAACAAAAAACCCAATAGACAGCGAAACAATAAAACAACACAAAGCTGCTGTGTATGACGGTTTGAGAGACAAAGGGAGAAGCAGCGGGAGAGCGAAAGCAATCGACTTCGCGGTGGGTTTTGCCAAAGACACCGCCGTGCTGCCTCTTCGCTTTTCCTCCTTATTGTGTTTCCTATGTTAATGCAACGCTGCCTTCGCGGTCTACCGGCGATGACAGGGAGTTCAGTGAAGGTGTCACTGTGGTGAACGGCTGCGGCGCGGTTGTCGACAATCGCGGACAGATTTTTGTTTGTTTGAGAAGCAAAGAAAGAAAATAGAAGAGACCCCCAAAGAAGGTGGAGAAGAGGAACGAACGACAGAGAGGAGAAAGGTGAGAACGAGTTGAGGTGCATCGCAGCCGCCATTCGTCGCATTGATGGTCGAAGCATCTCCTCCTTTGTTTTTCCCTCTTCATCACAGCCCAGCTCCTCGTTACCTGTGAAGTGGCCGTGACAGCCTTTCGTCCGCCTTTCGTGCGCCTTGACTTCTTGCGTCCCAGTGCCGCTGACGAAGTCAGCTTATTGGGCGTGACTTGAGAAGAGGGGGACGCAGTGCCTTTCGCAGAGCCAACAGCACCTTTCGATGCCGCTCCTCCCTTCACTTTTTCACGTACCTCATCATTATTATTATTTGTCATGCTTGCATTATTCTTTACTGTGAAGACGTCAGTCATTACAATCACGCTTGCCGTTTGGCACCGCGACGTACATCGCCGTACCGCACGGGTGGCGGTCAACCTACCAAATGCCAAAGACGACAACCCCGTTTCCCCCCCCCCCTCCAGCAAAACAACAAGCAAACAAAAAACCCATGAATACGCTCACGCACGAACCCTGTGTTCTTCCCTCCCCCCTCCCTCCACTTGTCACCAGTACTGACGTGACGAGGCACGAGGCAGTCTGAATGATGACGACGACGGTTAGGCGGCAGCACCAGCGGTAGCAGCAAAGGGAGGCGAAGGAGAGGCCAACGCGGAGGACGTGCGCTGTGCGTATCGACGCCGGTTGTACGCATTGCGTTGCTTTCGAAGCTGCAGCTGCCGCCTCGTGTAACGCAGGGCACGTGAGATGCGCTGCTGACTCCGCCACGGCACGCCCAGCGTCGACAGCCCCACCGTCACGGCGGCCTCGCGCTCCAACTCTACGCGCTGGTACACCGCCGCCTTCTCCTCCTTTGTGAGTTGTCCAATCTTTCCAGAGCTGTGGCCGACCGGGGCGTGACGGCCCTTCCCGGTACCGAGGGCAGATATCGCTGCCTCCACGGCGGATGCCTGCAGCGCGGGCACCGGAAGCTTCAGTACCGACTGCCGCTCCAGCGGCTCGGCCGTGTCGGCGGCGGCGCGATGTGAGGAGAGGGGCGGCAGCTCGATCGGGGCACCGTTCGCGTCGTAGCCAATGGCCTGCGCACACAGCACTGCACGGGACAGCAGCACCCGCGTCGTGCCAGCCAGAACACCGTCGTAGAGCAGGGGACGGTCATCTGCGCCAAACGACGCGGTCGACTCTCCGCCGCCGCTGCTGTGGATGCGGTGCGGCGTGCCGCCCTTGGCATTCATTGCGTTCGATCGCATCCCGGAATCCACCATCTCCAGCATCGTCGCCACCTCGGCCAGCATACGCGGGCCCTGCTGGTGCAGCAGGCGCCGCAGAGAGGCGTGTACCACCTTGCGCAGGGCGTAGCGCAGGTGCAGCATGATGACCCCGAAATCACGGGGGTCCTCGAGGTGCAGGGAGGCGTCCAACTTTCCCACCTGTGCGACTTCGGCACGAGTCGCCTTCGCTTTCCGTCCCGCGTTGGCCTCGGTCTCTGAGTCGTCTTCTTCCTTCACCGCCCGTCCCTGCACGGCGGCTGTCGCAGCCACCTGCGCCTGCGAACGGTGCATCGCCACCCGCTCTCGGCGCGCGTCATCGGCGGCCTTTAGCATCTGCGTCGCGCGGCGCCTCTCCGCAAACTCCAACGGACGCATCGCCTCCATGTGCATCGCTACCTCCACAATGGTCGGCAGGGGAATCGTCAGGTCCGCGAGGGCCTTGCGGTGCGTCATGGCCGTGAAGTCGGCCCACTTGTCCGCGCTGAAAGCCGCCATCACCGCCGCCGCGTCATCTCCAAGCGAGTCGCTTGCACGCTTCTCGCTGCCTCTGTCGCCTGCCACGCCTTCCTTTGCCGCGGCGTGTGCGTGTCGCGTCGGTGCGTAGAGGGGGTTGGTCGTGTCAATTGTCGCCTCGACGGTGGTGCCCACCTGCACCAAGGTCAGCTTCCCCTGCCGGTTCGCCGTCGGTGGCTGTCCAAAGACGTCCAGGCGCATCGTCATCACGGCGTGCAGGAGGTGCGCGAGAGTCTTCTTCGTTACGTGGACGTCCTGCCGGGCGATGGCGGCGACGAAGGAGATCACCACCTCATTCGAAATAGAGCCCGCCGCCCCTTGCTCGACGGAGGCGATGGTGGGTGGCGCCAGGGCCTGGCGGAACTCCTTCCGCTTCGTCAGCGCACCCGCCAGGCGCTCGCAGTACGTGTGCACGGCGCTGCTGCGAACGGGGCTGCTCGTGAGCAACTCCGTCGTCGCCTCCAGCAGCGGCGAGAGGGGGACGTTGCGGCGGGAGAGGTAGCTTTCGAGGGCGGACGTGACGGGCAGCAGCTCGGCCGCAGAGGTGCTATCTTGCAGGCCGATCATGACGGTCCGCTTGATGAAGTGGGGCGTCAGCACGGCGAGCATGGTGGGACTGCCCACGAAGAGTTCGACTCGGGAGACCGGGCTTAACACCGACGCTGCGCTCGACATCGCGGTGGAAGCTGCAGCTGCGGCACCGCTACCGCTACTCCCCACAGTGGAGGCGTTATCGGACGCGTTTACCAGCGCCGCCACAACACTCGCAGCAGACAATGTGCCGCCCTTTGCCTGCGACGTCCTGTCAGGGTACGGCTGGCGGAGATAGAGAGGGTCGCAGGAGAAGCCGCTGGTGAGCAAGGTCTGCGTCACGTACGCGCTCAGCGGCATGGGCAGCCGCTCGTGCACGCACAGGAACGTATCGAGCGTCTCCTGCAACACGCCGGTCACCATAAACCGCACGTCGTCGGCGTAGCTGATGAGGGCGGAAGGGCTGGCAGACGAGGCGGCCGCTGCCGCTCCGCTGCTGACGATAGGTGCGTCTGTCAACTGCGCGATGATGACATCGGTTGCCATGTGCGTGAGCGAGTCCGCGTGCCGGGTGATGCACCACGACACATTCAGGTACTGCAGCGCGGCGCCTTCAAACACGTTGCGGTTGACGCCGTCCTGCTGCGTCTGCCGGTCCTGCGCGAGTCGCTTCAACTCTTGGCGTAGCGCATCCTGCACGAGCGCACGCGCGGTGCTCTCGTCCTGCCCATTGCGACCACTGTTATTGCGTCTCTGCAGTTGCGTCTGCAGACGTCGACGCACCACATCAGGCGAGGCGTACGGCAGATCGCCCAACATGCGGTGTTTGACGAGGAGAGCCATCGACACGGTCAGCAGCTGCAGGTAAAGAGCAGTGGAGCGAAGGTAGCGGTAGACGGCGACCTCCTCGCTGCCCACCGCCACGGCAGGACACACCTCGCCCATCGCCGCCATCCACGCAGAAATGCGGCGCCGCTCCGTCGACGAAAAGAGCTGCCCGGCAACCACCGTTGCGTGCTCGAGGCTCGTTGGCAACCGCCACTGTCGGCACACGCGCTCCCACGCCTGCTGCCGCACACCGTTCTCCGCCGGGTAGACGGCCATGCTGCGCTCCACGGTCGCCCATGCCAGCCACGCGTTGTCGTCCAGTCGGGGACGCAGCAGCCAAAACGTGCGCGCCGTGTACGTCAGCACCACCTCCACGAACTCTGTCAAGGCGGCGGCGTTTTGCGAGATTCCGTCACCGCTGCTTCCACTGCCACCACCCTCCACAAGCCACGCCGCGTGTTCGTTGGGGTGGAGACCCGATGTGCGGCCGCGACGCGCCGGTGCCGATGACAGAGTTACATCGTTGCGCTTGCGGTGCAGCGACTTAAGGATGGAAAGCAGCACGGGCACCGGCACGGGATCCGGCATCGCGGCAAGGGCGGCCAGGCCGGTTGCCTCCCTGTCCAGTTCCCCAGGGAAAGCTTCATGCGGCGGGGCAGCACCGTCCGTGGTGCCCTTCGCTTTTCTATTGTGACTGCGCTCCCTGCTGAAATGGCTGCTGCTGACCAGCCGCCGTCCGTCATCGTGGTGCGAGAGGTTGTGCATCGCGGGGTGCCAATGGTCACGCATGGATTGGTGTGCGGCGGCAGACACACTCGTCGCTGCCATCGATTTTTCTGCCGAAAACGCAGCCGCCGATGCGGGTACGCCGACGCGCGCCAACACATCAGGCGGCGGAGCGCTCATGGAGCCGCCGGTGCCTGCGCCATCGCCAACGTCTGCCAATCCACGACAGGCCCGCACGAGCGCCAGTTGCGACTGCTGCAACGTCAGAAAAGTCTTCTCGCACGGCTCGAGCAGCTCCTTCCTCCACTTTGCACTCAGCTGCCGCCACAGCGCGGCCTCTGTCTCGGGTCGCACGGAGCCTTGCAGCAGGTTCAAGCAGCTGAAGAGCGTTTCGACTTGCGGGTGACGCAGCAGGTCACGCAGCGGGACGTGCAGGAGCAAGTCCATCATGTCTTGGCAGTACTCGCGGATCAGCCGCTGAAACCCAATCGCGGCTTCGGGGTTGTCGTCCCCCTCGCCGACCGCCGCGACATCGAAGGAAGATCGATCACCTGCCGCCCGCACCGTGGCGACGGCGTGCATGATGGCCGCATCGATCACCTCACTCAACGGTACGGTGCCGTTCTCCAGCGCAGCGGCAATGCTGAGGTGCGGCTGCGTGATGGACGACGCTGTTGCAGCCGAAAAATCTTTTCCCCACAGACCGTACGACATCTGGGCGCCGTCCTCCTCTTCCCCGCTTCGTTTGCCCGCACGCGCTGCCGCGCCCTGCAGGCTGCGTCGTCGCTCGTGTTGGATGGCGGCGGCGTCCTCCACCACGCACGCGAGCGCCGTCGGCAAGTCGCAGATCGGGACGACGCCTGTGCGTGCCGTCGCCAGCACGTCGTACGCTGCAGTTTTGCGCAACGACTTTGCCTCACCGGCCGCGTCGGCACTGGCGGAGGCAGACATGGCGGCGGCGTTCATTTCAGCGCCGGTTGCTGCCAAGTCCCGCAATATGGCGCTGTACTCGCGGGACGACGGCACCGTGGCGGCCATCAGAACAGTGCCCGCCGACACGCTCTTGGCCTTTTCTTCCTCGCTGAGCTTCGGTCCTGCGGCCGTGACAGACACCGGTAACGGTTGGGTGAGCTCAAGTGCCAGTCGTGCCCACACCACGGACAGCAGCGAGCGCCCCGGTGCGTAGAAGCGCGCCGAGGTCAGCAAAACATGAAAGGCGGTTAACATCGCCGTCAGGTCGTCGCGGTCGCGCCCGCGCATTGCAATCCGGATTGCCAGCCGTTGCGAACAACGCGGATCGCGCAGCAGCAGCTGCGCACCCTGCACGAGCGCCGTACACAGCGGCCGGGCACTCAACAACGTAGAGGGGTCCTCCGATGCTGCACCGCTTGCCGGTGGCGTCTCCGTTGGCTCCTCTTCCGCCGCTCCCTCTGCATCCTCCACAGCTTCCCTGTCGTGTGCGATGGGTGTGCGCTGACCAACCAAAACTTCGATCAGCTGTTCGGTGAGGTGAAACAGTCGCTGCACCGCCTGCGCGCACCGCGGCGTAAAAAAGTGATCCTTCGCATCGCGCGGCGCGACGGTGCTGATCGTCGCCGTCACGCACAGCGACGTCCACAGCAGCTCCGCTGCCTCGCGAGAGAAGCACGTCTGCAGCTGCTCGCGGGTCAGCGAAATGACGCTCTGCGTGCACGCCGCCAGCCCTCGACACAGCTCCATCACCGCCGCCTCGATCACCAGACGAATCTCCTCCTCCCCATCACCTTGTTGCCGGAGCAGGTACAGCTGCGCCGCCTCCATGCACGCGTCCGTCAAACACACGAGGCAGCTCATGTGGTTACGGAAGTCGCCGTTGTCGTCATTGACCGCTACCAGCAGGCCTCCTGCCCCGTGTTCTGGTTGCCTTGGTTGCGATGCCTTCTGTGCGCTGACATGTTCGCTCCAGATTTGTGCGTAGTAGCGCCCCACCTTGCGGATCATCGTCGAGGTGGCAGCATCGTCACCGCTTCCACTCGTCTGTCCGTCAGTCTCGTTGGATTCACCTCCGAGAGAGTTACCGGCATGCTCGATGTCAGCCGCCGCCACCGGTGTGGCGGTCTGCAACGACACACTCGCCGTCCTGTCCTGCCAGGCGCGGAACTTCCGCGAGTCGATCTGCACATACGCCGTCGCCTGCTTCAGGCCGAAGGTCAAGACGCGGTACTGGTCCCGTGTGGGGTGGCACAGCAGACCTTGGAGCACCGACCGCCGATTAAAGCCCAACAACGACGTGACAGTGCTGCCCATCACATCCGACATGCTGACGAGGGACTTGATCAGGCTGACCGGCAGCCGCACGGAGCTGCGGCGGGCGGGCGGAATCACTCGAATTTGCGAGAGAATCGCGGTGGCGGCCACGGCACGCGCCGCCTCGGGGATAAGACGATTGCGCGTCAGCTCGATCTTCACGACGATCTCGGCGATGTTGCACGCCCAAATCACCATGGACCACGCGCCGGCACTGCTGAGGTGGCCGACAAAGTCGAGCATAACGAGGGGCGCGGTGTCGCCCAGCGACGCCCTCGCAGTTGCGGGTGCAGCCGACGTGGACGACGACTGCGCCTTCGTCGGCGAGGCCGTCGAAGTGGCGGTGGTGGTCGTCAGCGCGTGCATCTCCGCGTTGCTCAGGCGTGACAGCCGCTCTTGCTCGCGCAGGTAGTGCTCCATGAAGCGCACCAAATACCCCAGCTGGTGGGCCTTCACGGGTTTCGAGGCGAGGAAGGGGGTGGCCTCGGCACCGGCGGCGCGAGCAGGCAACATGGCGCCGCTGAAAGTCTGCACGGCGGCACACGACGCCTGCAGCCGCGTCAGCAGCGCGTGCGTGGTCGGCACCGAAGTTGCGCCGTTTCTCGCCGGTGAAAAGGTGAAATCCTCCGATGTAGCGGCCACCATCGCATCCCAGTCGTGCCGGCCAAAGCGGACCTGCGTGTCCCACGCCGCCACGTACGCGGCGAGGGCAGCCCGCATGCCGTCGGCCGCGTCGACGTCGCGTGGCGCGATGCTGCGGGCGCCGTGCATGATCCCGTTGCTGTGGTCCAAGAGGCGCAGGAAGACCGGCTCTGCGCCGTGGGCGAAGGCGGCCGAGCACCGCGTGGCGGTGGGGGCTAGCGAGAGGGAGCTGTGGGTAGCCTCAGTCAGACGGGGCAGCACGACCGGCGGCATGCCGTAGGAGGAGGCCCGCTTTGCCCCGCCGCGGCCGGCCATCCGAATGCAGTAGAGACTCACGTGCAGGAGCACCTGATTCCAGTGCGTTCGCAGGACATCGGCTAAGGATACATCTGGGTTTGCCGCGTAGCGCGACAGCGGGGACAGCAGCACCAGTGTTGTCTCACACAGGTCGGCGTGCGTAGCGGCGTTGTGCGAGGCCTGTGAGCGGCGCAACCCCGCCACCACGACGGGCAGCACCAGCGGCAAGAGGTGTTTGTCCGCCCAGGCGATGAGGGCGGCGTGGTCGGCCTTCAAGCGAAGATGGACCTCGTAAAGCCCTTCCACGAATGCAGCGTAGCAGCACAGGAGCCGCAGGTCGGCGTCTGCGGTCAGCACGTCCAGTAACCCTTGGTACACCTCCAGCAGCTCCTGGTGCATCACGTTGCGGCTATGCGGGGGTGTCGCCGCAGCCGCGTTGGATACACGCACGTCGCGGCTGCCGCGCCAGTAGTTCGCCAGTGCCGTGAGGCTCTGCAGCAGCACCGCTGCGGACACCTGTTTCGCATAGAGAGGCAGGGCAGCAGCGGCGGTGGACGTCGTCTGTAGCACCTTCAAGATCTCGCGCGCGTTGGCCAGCGCGGCGCTCGGGTTCTGGCGGCTGCGGAGCGCCAGAAAAGGAGTTTCCTTCGTCAGGACGGACGTCCACTGAACCGAAAAGGCGTGCATGGCAGCCGAGGAAGCCACCGCTGCTGGCTGTATCCGCTGCTGCTGCAGGCCTGCGCATTTGCTTTTGCCCAGTGTCTTTGCGCTGACTCCACCTCGTAGCTGACGCAGCTGCCACGCCGCGTTCATGCTCTCCCACGAAAGCGGGTTATCGGCCAACAACGTCGTGGCCCCGATCGTGATCACCGCGGCGAGCTGCACCGTGGCGCGCTGCGTGTCGTGATCCACCACACGCGTCGCCGGCGTGGTCTCGTCCAACGCGCCGTGGCGCGCTTGGGGCACCAGGCTTTGACCCGTGTGCTGGATGCGCAAGAGCACCTCTGCCAGGGCGACGAGGAGGTGCTCGACGGCCTCAAAGATGACGAGGCCCAACAGCCGTTGCGCACGCTCCAGCACACACAGGACGCGGCGCAGCGTGTTCGCATCCCTTTCTGCGTCGCGGTCGTTCGCCGCCGCTCCCGTCTGCGCAGTCTTCTTTTCTGTCTTCTTGTGTTTCGGTGACGTGGCCGAGTCGCCAGGCGCGGGTATCACCGCTGGGGAGGCAACAGTGGCGGGCAGGAGGGAAAGGACAGCTGCGGGGAGGACACTGCGCAGCACCGGCGCCGCACCCCACGTGCCGTCGCGGTTCCGCGTGGCCGCCGCCGCCGCCGCCGCGGCAGAGGGCAGCGCGTACAGCAGCCGCCACAGCTCGCTCTTCGCCTGCGCAGCGGCCGCCCACGAATCCTCGAGGGCTGTGCTGCGGTGATGCGCACGGGTGAGGCCAAAGCGGTGGGCCAGCAAAATGGGCGTCTCTGCGGACAGCACCAGCACATCGAAGAGGGCGCCGGTCCGCGCGTGGGCCTCGGCAGAGGCGGCGGAGAGATGCCCAGGCGAGCGGTGATGGGAGGTCGAGGATGCTGCGGAGTTGTTTACGTGACCTGCATTGCTGCGCACTCGCGAGACAAAGCGCATGCGTCGACTGTCGCTGCTGTTGCTCGTCGCATCGCCGTGCGCGTGCAAAATAGAATTCTCCTCGCCGTCGTGCGGTTTGTAGAAGAGGGAGCGCTTGCCGCGGTTGCGCTGGAGCGGGGGAAGGGTGTCCGCCCCTGAAAGAAGTCCACCATCTGCACCGGCGTTATCGTCCACGCCGCCGCCGTTTTCGCCGCCCCGACGCACGTTGCCCTCCGCGTCTGTGATGATCGTGTTGTTGCCCATTTCGCCATCTTCCCCGTTCGTGGCCACTCCGCTGCTATTTGGCGGGTTGCGGTCATGACGGCTTTGCAGATCTGCGGCGCGTGGGGTCGAACGAGAGCGCTCGTATCGCACGCCGTCAAAGCGCAGCGTGTAGCGCAGGAGATCGGCTGATTTGGTCAGCAGCGCGTCCAGCGAGGCCGCCACGTCGTTTGCAGTAAGCCGGTGCACATCACACGCACCATCGTCAGCAGCAGCATCATCCTCCGCATCGCTCGTCACCCTCATTGCTGCGTCATCATCACCCACTGCTCTCGTGGCGTCCTGTGCATTCGACGTCAGCACATCTGCCACAACGCGCAGCTGCAACGTGCAGGTCGCGGTGTTTATCCAGAGCGGCAGCAGTCGCAGCCACCACACCGCCGCCAGCCCACCTTCCTGTCGCACGGCCTCTTCTTGCAGGGCCCAGCGCTCCGCCACGACGTCCCAGACGGCGGTGGGCGACGCCGCCAGAATGGCGTCGCGGTCGTTGCTCCTGTACGTCCCTGTCGCAGTAACTCGAGAGCCGTCATCAGCTTCTAACTGAGACAGCTGGATGGGAATACCCCTACGTGCAGGAGTTGCCTGGTGGTGGGGCTCAGTGGACGACACAGCAAGAGCGCGCTGCCACGCCGGGAGCAGCACGGCATACGTCGGCAACACCGCGTGGAAGGCGGCGAGCAGGATAAAGAGACTCTCGTCCAGCAGAGGAAACGGGCTCGTCATCTCGCCGTGGAGAGGCGGATCTTTCTTCTCCGCGTCGTGCTCCGCCAAGGCAAAGTCGACGAGAGCGGCGAGGCCGGGGAGGTGCGCTGCCTTCACCACGTACGTTGGCCTCGCGCTGTCGGCGTTGGCCGCGCCCTTCAGCTGCGCAGCCTTGGACAGCTGCGAGTGGTGAAAGTGGTAGGACTGGACGTGCACCCGCTCCAGCAGGGCCGTCGCCAGCATCCATTGCAGCTGCGCGACCGATGGAAACGCTGCGGCGGCGGCGCTGTCGTCACTCCAGCCGAGTGCTTGGCGAAGGACCGCCTCCACACAAGGAGCACCGCCGCGGTCGTTGCCGGGAGCGGCGTCTACACGGAATGACCCTTCTTCGCACAAGCGCGATAGCCAGACGTGCACGAGGTGAACCTCTAAGCCGACCCGTTCCACGGTGTTCAGCAGCGTGTCTCGCACCATCGTGTCCGCCGGCGCCGCGGTGGCGGATCGGTTCGATTTGCGCTTCCGCGTGTCTGCCTCTGAGGCACCAGCGGCGGCAGAGCTCCGCTGCCACTGCCGGCGCAGCATAAAGAACGGCCGACTGCCCACACTCTTCGCGGCGCCCTCTAGGGCAGAGATGAGGCATGTCGCCTGCTCCCGCACCGCTTCACACACGGCAGCCAATCGCTGCTCGTGTTTTTCACGTCGTACTCCCGCTTCCTCCTCTTCGACTTGCGCGCCGTCCCTTTCATGAGCGCTGTTCTTTTCGTGTCGAAGCTCGGCGTGCAGGCGTTGCACGACACGGCGACACAACTCCTCGAAGGATGTCTCCAGCCAGTGCAGCGGGGCAACGCCTTCCATTGCGACGGCGCGATAGAAAGGTGAGCGGGCGGCGAGGATGTGCGAGGCGGAGATGGAGAAGGGCGAAGCGAGGAACGGCAGCGCAGATGACGCAGCGGGCGTCGTTGGGGAGGACGAAGGGGAGGGAGCGACGGCGTCATAAGCGTTGACCTCTGCTGCATCAGCCACGGCGACCAATGGAGCGGTGGTCGTCACCGCCAGTCGACGAAAGCGAAGCGGCACGCTGTGTAAGGTGAAGGCAAAGGTGTCAGCAAAGATATCGATGGCCTCCGCCAGCGGTCAGCAGTCTCGCAGCTCCTCCTCCTTCTCTTCCAGCGTCCGCATCCGTGACATGTTTCTCGTTGGAGTTCGGTCGCTCGAGAGGTGGCTCGTGTACGTGGAGAAGAGTGCCGCTGCTGCGGGTGGTCCCGTCACCCCCCGCTCCAGCCGCGCCCATCGACAGCTGCTCTGCGTTTAAGCGAGGCACCAGTGGTCGGGGATCCGGGCAGTCGACGGTGCTTTCCAACGCCGCATGCGCCCCCACGAGGAAGCGGCGCTGCAGCGACACCAACCGGCGCTGCTCAGCTCGTTGAAGCCCTATCGGATCCATTGCGGTAGTTTGCATCGTAGGGGCGGGTGCGATGGAAGGTGGTGGTGACTCCGCTGCTGCTGCTGCCGCCTGGCTCAGTGGCCCACCGCGGTCCTGATGACGGTTGAGAGTCTGTTCCCTTGCGGAGGCCGCTTCCTCGACGTCCTCTGCCCCCTTTGCCGGACCTTCCGCTGCGTTGCTCCCCGTAGTCGCCGCGCCCGCTTCCACGTCGACGGCGACAACAGGGAGTGCCTCGTCCAGAGAGAACGCAGCGACCGTGACGACCTTCGCAGAGACGGCCGGCCGCTCCTTCTTTCTCGGCAGGGACCCCGGCTTCGTTGACGTTACCGCGTCGTCTGCCTTCGTCTTCTTGACGGCTCTTGCACTCTTTGGTGTCTTGACAGAGGTGCGCGGACGAGGCGCGTGCGCAATGGAAGTGAGTTGGACATGGCCCCGGCGCTGCGCGGCGACTGCCGCTGCGACAGAGAGGGCAACGGTGCTGTCTACCACGCTCCGCACCAGCGCACGTCTCGAGCGCATGATTTCCTGATGGAGAGAGCGAGAGCAAGAACTCCGTACTTCGTCGAACTGCAGTTCACCTTGCAGCAATTATTTTGGCAAAGAAAAAAGTCTCGATGCGTACACCAAAAAAACAACAACACCAAATGAAAGCGCTGGTATGTGAAGAGAGCAGCGGTGCGGCGGAAAGGAATGCGAAGATCTGTGAAGTATAGCGCAACGTGACGCGACTTCTCTTTCAGCTGCGTAATACGCAGATGCGCTGCTTTAGGAAGGACCTTGTCACACGACAACGACTCCGGTATTTTTCTTTTGCCGAGTTTTGTTAGCCTGTACTTTAAAAACAAATACAACAAGGAAGGGCAACACGAACACGGGCACTCTCACACAAGCCGCAGGCAAATGTCCTCCCTTCGACGCACGACTAAACCCTGCAAAAGAAAAAGAACAAAGAGAAGGAAAGGGAAGGGTTTGAGCAGAAAACGGAGCGATGACGGGAGAGCAATACGAACTGTGTCGTACAAGTGCCTATGCAAAGTCAGCAGCCGACATTCGTAGTCTCTCGAAAAACAAATCCATCTCTATCCACGAGTCATTTACTCAGATCCCACGCTCTCTGCGTATATCGTCAACGAGTCCCCGTTACCGTTTTCGGCGCCCCATCAACGTCCACCATTCCGCGAGAACTGTGAAGGGAAGAGTGTGCCGGTCAGCAGCAAGTGGCACGACAGCTATTCGCCTGATGTCTGCTTCCTCACCTTTTCCCTTTTCCTTTTCAGGAACCCAGAGCATTTTGACAGCTCTCAGAACACCGCTTCTGTGATTTCCCTTATGTTGTTAGCGAGCACCATTGATTCATCAGCGATATTAGAAACGACAGAAAGAGAGTGTGTGTGTGATGCGCGTCCCGTCGGTTTAGCCTCCACACAATAATAAACAACACCATCGAGGGTTTTATCTCCCCGCAAGACAACACCCCGCCTCACCAACATCTCGCCTCTTCCTCCACAGTCAACTCGACACATCTCGACGGCAAAGGGAGCGACATCAGACGCCAACAAATACACTTACACGTGGTGGCGGCCTTGATTCAATGCCGCCGTTAACATCTATTAAACGCGCTTAACAAGGAAGAAAAACAAGGTGGAAAAGAACGATTTCAACGCCCACGTAACATCAGACGAAGACAAAGAGTTGCTTATTTTTAAACGAATAGATAATTCTTATAGAGAGATAGATAGACATCGGCACCACAACACACCAAACAAAAAGCAGGCGGGAGGTGAAGCCGAGTGAACGACAGCACGCGAGAAGTACACGCACACACAGGAAGAAGCGCAGGTGTGACGCAGCGCCTCAACACGGCAAGGACAATACGAAGAAGAGATGCATGCGACCTCGACGTCACCAATTTTTTTTTTGTTTGCTGATCTACGCCAGGTTCTTCTCAATCACGTCACGCAGCATCTGCGGATCCTGACCCACTTTCACGCACGCCGTGCCCACGCGCGGACGCGCACCGACCATGATGGCGGAGCTGATTGAGCTCAGCTCGTCCCCCACGCCACGCGTCAGGGCCGTGTGCAGGAAGCGCTTCGACGATGCAAAGGTCATCTGAAAGAGCGGACTCGCACTGTGTGCGATCACACCCGTGAAGTTGAAATTCTCCCACACCCCGCGGTGCGTCGCGGCGTCGGCGATGAGAGTGAGGTGGTGGTAGTCGACCGCGTACCGCTTGAACAGCTTCTCCAACTCGTCGAAGAGAGCCCTGTAGCCGCTCTCCACGCCGAACGACGTGCACATGTCTCGGATATCGGTCGAGCGGGCCTTACGCACCTTAATGGCGCGGGCGCGGACGGTGAAGAGGGCGAGGAAGGCCGTCACGTTGCGAATGGTTGCCGCACGGCCCTGGAAGACCATCTCGCCACTCGATGGGTCCTCGGCCTTGCGAGTGTAGGTGACGGTGTCGAACTGCGAGAGCCACGACGGGAAGGTTTGCTGCGCCAGCGCGCTCTCCAGCACATCGGGAATGACCGCCACGACGTGGTCGGAGGTGTGGATGGCCACATTCACGATGAAGAGGTCATCGGGCAGGTCGACGACGCCGTCACGGGCGGCGGCCTCGCGCAGCAGGGGTGCGATTTCCACCTGGTACTTCTTGTTGCCATACAGGGCACGAATCGCCGGGAACGCGTCGTAGGCCGCCTTATTCACGGTGCCGTTCGCGCCGTTCCCCGCCTCCGCTGCTGCCGCTGTCGAGGCGTTGTTGCCCTGACGCTTCGCAAAGGCCAGCGCTATCATTTCCTCGTCGTCGTCGTCTTCGTCCTCCTCCGCTTTGGCGGCGTGACGCCGCGCCCGCGATTTCCTGTGCGGCTTCCTCCTCTGCGCTGCCCCTTCCTCGCCGCTGCCGTCGCTGCCGTCGCTTTCCGCCTCGCCATCCTCTCCTTCCTCGTCCTCCGACCCCGACTCCCCGTCCGAGTCATCGTCGCCCATGCGCATCAACGTGTCGTCCCGCCCGACTTCGCTGGCCGTGGCTGACGGTGCCGCCGCTGCCCCGAGGGCTGGCGTGTTCAGCTGAGTGGAGCGGTCGCCGTCGTCGTCGTCGTCGTCGCTTGCGCCGGCCGCGGCCGCGCCGTCTTCTTCCATCTGATGCATCGGGTCCTGCGTCGCACCGCGCATGAGACCCGCCGCGCCGCCCTCCTGCTCCTCCTTGGACCGCCCGCGCAGCGCCGTCACGACCTGCCGGGCAAAGTTCTTCAGCGTCTGCATGAAGGACTGCAGGTGCTCCGTGGGCGCCATGCACATCGCCTGCTGCTTGTGCTGCAGCACTGCCTTGGAGAAGAGCAGAGCCACCGTAATTTGCGTGCCCTCTGCGCTGCGGGTGACGTGGTAGTGATAACCGGGAGCGGTCGTCGTGGAAGCGGCAGAGGTGACGTCTCCTCCTCCTCCCATTCCTGCGGTGGTCTTCGCAGCAGGCACACGCGCCATGCAGTCCGTCAGCCGCGTCGCCACACCTGCTTGCAGTACACGCGCGATGGCTACCTCATCCGCCTCTGTGGCCTTCTCCACCGGCACCACCACCGCCACCTGCTGCACCGACGCGTAGATGAGCAGCTCACGCAGCCGCGGGATGCCCTCCGTCACGTGGGTCACCGTCGAGCCCGCGCTGTGGAAGGTGTTGAGCGTCATCTGCGTTGACGGCTCCCCCGCAGCCTGCGCCGCCAGCAGGCCGACTGGTTCACCCGGGTCGCAGTAGGCCCGCACCCGCCGCCGCGTTGTCAGCTCCGTCATCACGTCGCGGTAGTACTGAATGCTCTCCGTCCGCTTCTCCTTCAGCTTCTCTTCCAGCACACCGTTCTTGGTCCAGCGGGCGACCTGCGCCACCTTCTTGAAGAGCGGGTACTGCGCCTTGGTCTCGAGGTAGGTGTCGAGGCTAGCCTTGTAGGGCCCGGGCAGTGGGTCACGCTGCGCCTCCGCCTCCAGCAGCGCCCGCTGCGCCGCCCGCATCGCCGCCGCCACATCATCCGCCCGTTCGCGCTTGCCCTGGCTGTTGCGGCCGGCCTCCTCATCCGCCTCATCCGCGGTGGCCACGCCGGTGTTCACGTTCATCTTGCGGCCCAAGTCTACGCAGTTGTCCTTCACGACCTCCCAGGCCTGCAGGGAGGAGGTGCGCATCGGGTCGAGGCCGTCGCCGCCGTAGAGGAACTGCACGACGCTGCCGTTTGCGTCGCGGACGGAGCGGTCCCACTGCACGACGAGGCTTTCCAGCCCTTTGATGAGGCACCGCTGCAGATGTCCCGACCGCGACGTCTTCACGGCCGTGTCGATCAGGCCGTCACGGCCGGCCATGGCGTGGATCGTGTACTCCGCCGGGCGAATGCCAGAGGCGAAGCGGCCAATGGCGTAGCCAAGCGAGCGGGCCCGCTTCTCGTCCGCAAAGAAGGACGGCAGCGTCTTGCCGGAGTTCATGCGACGCACACGCCGCCCGTCGAAGAGCTGCTGGCCCAGCCCGAGCGACATTTGAATGGTGTTCGTGTTGCTGCCCTTCGCACCGGACATCGTCATGAGCAGCAGCTGGTTCTGCGGGAAGCGGCGCAGCATCCGGCCAGGCACAAACTCCTTCTGCAGGTTCGTTGCCATGCCCATGATAACCGGCATCACCGCCCCCTCGTCGTCAGGCAGCGTGAGCGGCGCGTTATCGAGCTCGCGCAGCAGCGCACGCCGACGCTCCTCCTGCACGAGCAGCATGTCGTCCATGCCGATCGAGAAACCCTCGCGCTGCAGGCTGATCGTCAGCACGCGGCCCAGCGCGCCAAAGAGCTCGCCCACCATGTGCGGCCCGTAGATTTCGTGAATGACGTGCACGACGGAGAGGTTGGCGGCGCCGAGCTGGTTCTTGCACAGCACCCCCGTGATGAGCTCGCTCTCGAAGAAGTGGACGTGGCCGTCCTCCATGCATGTGCGCGACGCCGTCACCAGCTTGCCGGTGTGCGGGTCGGTGGTGGTGAAGGTGCTGGGCTGCACCAGTGAGGTGCCGTGCATGCTCACACCGTGGCTCTTCGGCCGACCAGCGCGGCTCTCCACCACGCCCGTGACGTAATGCACAATGACGGAGATGAGCTGCTTGCCCGTCCACAGCGGGCGCGGCTTCAGGATCGTCGGCATGGGGATCAGCTCCGTCAGCGTCGCGTGCGCGCTTAGCGGGTTACCGTGCTTCTGCATGTACGGCGCGATACCGTTGTAGACAAATTGGACGAAGGTGTGGTGGGGTAAGAACTTATCGCGCAGCGTGAGCAGCACCCCCGCCACAATGTGATCCTGAATGAAGCCACGGATCGGCTTGCCAGAGGTGGGGACGAGGTAGTTGAGGTTCGCGTCCATCAAGCACTCCAACTCCGCCCTCGCCTCGAGGCTCTGCACGACGTGGATGTTCATCTCATCTCCATCGAAGTCTGCGTTGTAGGAGCTGCCATTGACGTAGTGGAAGCGCAGCGTCTTGAGGCCGGACAGCACCTTCGCCCGGTAGGCCATCATCGACACTTTATGCAGGGTGGGTTGGCGGTTGAAGATGAGGCGGTCGCCGTCGAGGATGTGGCGGTGCACCGTGAGCGAGCCCGTCTGGGCCATCGCGAAGTACTTCATCGCGTGCTGCCGCCGCACGGGCTCCGGCACGTGCAGGTCGACGAAGCGGGTTTCTCCACTGGGCAGGCCGATTTCGAGGTGCGTCGCCCCCGGGTACACATCCGGGCCGTTCATCACACACCGCTTCAAGAACAGCGTGCGGGCAGGCGAGTAGCTGCTCACCAGCTCTGGAAACGTCAGGGCACGCGCAAACGGCCGCGGCAGGAGCACCTCGTTCGGCTCCAGCATGTAGTCCGGTGAAATGACGCTGCGGCATGCCTGGTTCACGCGCTTGCCCATCATGTGCATGCGGAACAGCCCCTCCTTCTTCGCGAAGCTCTCCAGTACGTCCGTGAACACCTCCGTCACCTTTGCTTGCAAGTTGCGCAGGTTGTGCTCCTGGGCGATGTCCTGCGCCGCGCTGACGAGGTTGCGCTCGGGGGTTGAGTTGTTGTAGAGGACGTAGTACGCCTCGATTTGCTCAACGAAGCCCAGCACGTCGGACAAGGCACGCGTGCGGGCGTCGGGGACGATGGTGCCCGAGTCAGAGATCTGCACCCCCGAGGAGAGCCGCAGCTGCAGCGGGGGCACCAGCAGCTTGTCCAAGAAGAAGACCTTGTAGAAGTATGTTGGCGGCAGTGGGCAGGCGTAGGGCATGTTCACGGTCGCCTCGCCCAGGTGCGGGAAGAGGGCGGCGAGGATGGCGGGCTCGTGCTGGCAGAGCTGCTTGATGTGTTCCCGCACCCACGAAGTGCGGAAGTAGCTGTGGCTGCGGCCCTGACGGCGGTTGATCTCCTCCCACTCCCGCAGCTGCGCCAGCGTCAGCCCGCCATTCGCCACGTTGAAGTCCGCGTTCTTCTTGTTGAAGAAGAAGAAGAGGTGACCGTTTTTGGTGGTGATGCGGGGGGAGATGTTTTGGCAGTGGGTGCACACGTTGCTGTACTCGCGGAACTTTCGGAGCGCCAGCTTGCAGATTTCGTTGCGCACGTCGAGCGTGGACTTGTGTACGTGCTCGTCCGTCCCCGGTCTCTCCTCCACCTCTCCCGCCCCGACACGCGCGTCACCGCCGCCGTTTTCGGAACCCGCAGCAGCAGCGCCATCACACACGCCGCGGCGTCGCAGCAGCTTCTCCACGTGCTCCAGCATCAGCGGGACATCGTTGATCACCGTCTCGTTCACATCACGGCGGCGGCGCAGGCGCATCTCCTGCCCGTGCGCGTTCGCCACCATGTCCAGAAAGCGCAGGGCATCGCCGATCAGTCCGGCGTCCACGAGCCGCAGCGCCTGCTGATAGCGCACCACGTCGAACTCCGGCACACGCAGGCGGTGGCAGAAAAAGCACTCCGCCTGCAGCAGCTGCTCCACCTCCTGGGCGAGGTGCGGGTTGATGACGCTCAGGTGCTCCTGCCCGCGTGACGGGTCGTTGGGGTAGCGGCGGGGCATGCTGATGTACCCGTAGTGGCCCTGACAGCGCTCGTTGCCAAACTTGCCGTTAAGGGTGTTGCAGCAGCTCGAGCAGGCCTGCGGGGGAAAGGTGCGGACGTTGAAGTTGCCCATGCGGGTGTCGTAGAACGTTGGGTAGGTGCCGTCGCGGCGCACGGTGGGATTCCACGGCGAAAGATGGTCCTCCTGTCCGCATCGCACCCGCACCTCGACAAAGGCGAGTCGCGCAATGTCTTCTGAGGTCATAAGAGACAGGGAGACATCGCTCTTCTGCTCGTGCACCGCGCGGGTGCGCAGGTCGCCGACGTAGGCGTGGAAAGGAAAGGCCGTCGTAAGAGACATGGTGTGAGTACGTGTGTGTTTGTGTGGCGTGCGCAAGGCTGGTGATTAGTATTCTTTGCTCTCTTGGGTAAAGAGGAGGAGGAGGGGAGACAAAACAGCAGATATCGTCCCCTCCGTTATGCGCCACGAGTACAAAAAGGACGGGAAACGAAAACGGAGGAAATCTTTCGCTGCTCTTTTTTCTCCGTTCTTCTTAAGTTAGTCGAGTTACAATGAAGCGTCGGAGCTTTACTTAACGGAGTCAGTCAAAGACAGGCTGAGGTGGGAGGGCAGCCGCACCTCTCAGACGCTGCGTTGTAGGTGATTTCTTTTTGTATTGGAAAATAGAGTTCACCTCCTCCGCCGGGACTGCCAGGTGAGACAGAACACAAGCAGTAATATATATATATATATATATATATAAGGCACAGTAGACGGAGTGTTCCGGTGCAGAAAAAAGGCAGCCATCGACAGCGAGAGGGGCAGGTGGCACACAAACACGTTTACCAAGGCAACAAGGAAGACGGAGAGGGGAGGGGAAGGAGGGAGGTAGGTGCGAATAGTAAAGCGTTCTTTCCCTTCTCTGAGCAACGCGAAGAATACGGGAGGGCCACCTTCTCTTCTCTCCGTTGCCTTTTTATTATTGTTTCTTCCCTTTGGTGTGCGTGAGCGGAGACGCCGAGGCGGCCTGTACGACACAGAGACACGTCGCTGCTCCCTCCCGCACCGCGGCACACCTCTGTCGTGTTCTTTGGCTACCAAAGAAGATATATATATGCACGTTGGCACACGAACGCGTTCATTGAAGATGTATCGCGGCTTGTCTAACATTCAAATAGGCGCTAATCGAGGGCGGTTGCGATGCGGGTGAGCACTCACTCACTCACAGGGAAATGACAAGGCGATGCGCATCGAGCGAAGAGCTCCCTTTCGCAGCAAGGAGAGAGGAGAGAGCGTGTGTGTGTGTGTGTGTGTGCCTGTGGTGCTAACGAATGAAGAGCAGATACCCTTCTCTCCTTTTCCTTTTCTGCTGATGGTGGCTCTCATCGATTCTTTGTTGTTGTTGGGTTCCTGTTTTCGTTTTCATGACTGTGTTTGGCAATTTGTGCCGTTACATCGAACTCGTGTGTGTGGGCCGATACCTTCCATGAACGGCAAGAACATATAGTAAAACAAATAATAATAAAAGGTACTGGCAAATAACTGCACCGACGTGCACGCGAACAGAACAATTAGAGGTGTTAAGTAGCTTACAAGAAACACAAGTCCGTATAATCCACACACACACACACACACACACACACACAGGACGAAGGAAGAACACGCCTCCCGCAACTACAAAGCTGAAAATGTGAAATTGAGGCACGCCTGCACGAAAGCCAGCAGCGGTAACACCGAAATGCACCGTGCAACTGCCTCCCCAACCCACGGCGCCAACCTCCACAACAACCCACGAAGAGCATTACGTCTGGGCAGCACGCAGTGCTACTACTACTACTAAGCATCACGACCAGAAGAAAAAAAAAGAAAAAACCAGCCACAAAGAAGCGTAAGGTGTAAGTCGCAGAAGGAGAAGAAAAATAAAGAAAAGACAACTACACAAAAGTGAAGAAGCAACAGATGACTACACATGAGCGCCATGTAGTCACGCCGAGGCAGCCCCCTCCTTTTCTGCTGCCCAACCCCCAACCCCCTCCTCCTCTTCGGGTGTGTGCGCGTGTATTTGTCGATGGTTGGGCAAAACCCGCCGCACCCGCGTAGCGCAGCTGGACGGGAAAAGGCACTGCAGTGGGCAAAGGCATCCTCCGCCCCACGATGAAGAAAGAGGAAAAAGAACAAAGAAAACACACGCGTTCGAATAATAATAATAAAAAGAAAGAGTGCTGCGTTCCGCCTCATTATAACTGTGCTCTTCCCAAAAAACAAAAGTCGCTCCCGTTTCAGCACAAAGAAGGCCGTCGATTATTACTCGTGTATCCCGCAACTGTGCGCCCGCGTGCGCAACTCTTCACTCGCGACGCAGCACGTGAGCAAGCCACTACCTGTCCTTCCTCCTCCTCTCTTTCTTTTCCCCACATGCACACGCATAGAGGTGGACCGACTCGCAGACGAACGTGCGAGCAAAGAATTCGACAACCATAATACTAGAAAAACAAAGAAAATGTCGCGCGGACCTGCTGTGGGGTGCTCGTTGATGCAATACCTTTTTTTCATTTCCCTGCCCAGTGTGGCCACGGCCGCGACGGGCAGTGCCACCGACGTGGAAAAGAAGAAAAGAAACGTGCTTGTCCAGAGCGCACCTGCAGGAACTCCTCAAAAATAGAACAAGAGCCCAAGAATAACAATAATAATAATAATAAAGGTGTCATGTTGACCTGAGCACTGCGAAACGGAGAGATGATCAGGGGCGAGCCGAAGGCAAAGGACCACAGCCACCACAGCAACCGGGGAGGATGTGCGAGGCGGTGAGTGAAACCAACATAGGAAAGGAAAGAGGAGAAGAGGAGCGACGGAGCGGCAGAGAGGGAAAGAGAAACGACGGAGAACGGACGGGTCTGCTCACTACGCGTCACCGCCGATAGCGCTAGAAGTGCGTGCATCATCAGCAGCAGCCCCTAACTCCTTTTTCTTCTCGCGCCTCTTATCCGTGATATATATATATATATATATATATCTGTGTGTTTTCGCTCTACTCGTGTGACAGCGAGAAAGACGAAAATAGTGCGGCGAGAGCAGGCAGAAACCGTTTAAAACAAACAAGGCATCAATAACAACCACAGCGGAAAAAAAAAAGGCTGGGATCTATGTGTCTAGAAGTCGGAGCCCTCCAGCACGGACCACGAAGGGTAGCGGTAGCCACCCAGCGACTCCTTCAGAGCGATGGCCACGCTCACGCACAGCTCATCTTGGAAGGTGGCCGACACCACCTGCACTCCCTTCGGCAAGTGAAAGTCCGCCGGCAGGTGCTCGGAGCGCACCTCGTATGGGGACATCCCCTTGCGACGGTTGGCCATGATGGCACCGGGCCAAACCGGGCAGGCCGTCGCCGGCATCTGCAGCACGTTGAAGGCGGCGGTATATTGAAACTGGAACGGGTTCCACAGCGGGAAGTGATGGCGCGGGGCGGGCGACGGAAAGGTCGGACAGATGATGACGCCATCCTTGTGGAGGAGCGTCTCCAGGCCGTTCTTGAAGGGCAGGAGGTTCTCATCGCGGCTGATGGTGAGCCACTTGGGGAAGATGATCTCCATCGTCTCCAGCACGCAGAGGGCGATGGCGGGCAGGGTGTGCTCGGAGCGGCCAAAGACCCAGCGAACGGCCTCGGCTATCCAATTAATGCCGCCCTCGTGTCCCTCGGCCATAAGCGCGCTAAACTTTGCTTCGGTCGGGTCCTTGGTCAGGACGGACGCCCACATGGAGAGAATATTCGCAAACGGCCGGAACTCCTTCGGCACCGTGCCGCCGGTGGAGCGGGCAGGGGTGCGGACGTTGATGTAGGTGACCTCAGCCCCGTAGCGACTCCGCAGTGCCTCCGCTGCGGCGTGGACGGCGTCTATCTGGCTCTCCGACACACGAATGAAAGGCAAGCCGTAGTCCTCCAGCGCGTACACGCGCAGGGGATGCCGACGCAGGTCGAGCACCTTCTCCAGTGGGGAGCACGGGGGGTAGGTGACGGGGTCCAAGCGAAACCCGCCGCGGGCGGCAATTTTCGAGAGGGGGATGAGGTCCTCGGGGAAGCGGCAGATGGGGCCGGTGGCCATGTAGTGGTTCGCCGAGGTCTTGGCCCCCGGGTGCTGGCCGTTGTTCGAGATATAGTGCGGGCTCGCCTTGTGGCCGTAGACGCCGTTGAAGAAGGCCGGCATGCGAATGGACCCGCCGATGTCGCTGCCGAGGCTAAAGGTGGAAAAGGCCGCCCCCGCCGCCGCCCCCTCACCACCGCTGCTGCCGCCAACGAGACATCGCGGGTCGTAGGGGTTGCACGTGATGCCGTAGATGTAGTTGGAGCTTTCGAACCACATGCACAGCTCGCTCGTGTTGGTGACGCCGAGGATGACGGCGCCGGCGGCACGGAAGTTGTGCACGACCGGGCTGTCGACGTCGGAGATGACGCTGCGGCGTGTGGGGTGCCCCGATGAATTGGGGCAGCCGCGGCACTCCATGCACTCTTTAATCGTGCACGGTACGCCGAGCAGCCAGCTGGGCATGCGGGCGGGGTCCTTGTGCACACGCCACTCCGCCCACACCCGGTCTGCCTCCGCGGCCGTCGCCAGCGCCTCCTCGAAGCAGTCGAAGACGAGGACGTTGATGTAGGGGTTCACTCGCTTGATGTGCTCAATGTAGGTGCGCACCACCTCGACGCAGCTGAGGCGACCCTCGCGGTAGGCCTTGCTGAGTTCCTGCGCGGAGAGCTGCTGGCAGTAGGCGATGGGCTGCGGTGGCACCTGGCGGGAGGAATGCGGGCCGGCGCGGAGGAAGACCGTCATCCACCAGTTGCACAGCCCACACACAACCGCGGCGTACACGACGAGGCCGAGGAGGTAGCCGACACGGTAGGCGAGGCCGGCGCCAGCCGCGACGACTAAGTATAATAAAATCTTCAGGACCGCCATGACGATGATGCTGAGAATGGTATACCTGAGCCGATGCTGATGTGGAACGGGAGCTCAAAGAAGTCTTTTAAAGAAAGGAAGATGCGTATGGCTGTTCTCCTTGTTGAAGATCTTGGTCAGGCTATCGAGTGCAGGTGAAAGAGAGAGAAGGAAAGCGACGACGCTTCTTTCCTCTTCTTTCTTTTAAATTCTCGTTCGCGACTTCGCACAGCGGACACACCGAAAAGGACAAACGCTGATGCTCTTTTGTTTTTGCTTTGTTTTCTACGTACCGTGAAACGCGCGAAGAGGCATAGCAGCGAGTGCGCACCTCGAGGAAACACACAGACACACACAACGCCAAATCAGCTGCGATCGTACAGAAGCCAGACACGGAAAACACAGCTGCTTCGAACTGTTCTACTAAAAAAAAGGGGGAGGAGGGAGGGAGGGCTGGAGTCAACGCAGTCGCTCTACGCGTGTTTACTCCGCATGTGCAGACGAGTGAATTTGGATAGAGAAATTGAGATGCTTTAAATAATAATGATGATAATAATAGTAGTAGTAGTGGTATTGTTTGTAGTAGTAGAGACAGTAAA
>NW_015438371.1:610965-623465 GCF_001293395.1 Leptomonas pyrrhocoris
AAGAAAAAAAGAAGAAAAATCGAGTAGAGGCCCAAAGCAAGCAAACAAACACCCCCTTCCCAGAGCGCAGACTTTACATCTCTTTTACACCCGCGCGTGGGACACACACAGATAAGAAAAAAAAAAAACAATGATCCCTTCAGACATCCGCCACGCACCCGCCCCATCCCCCTACGCAGATGAAGACTCAAAACCGTACTCTTCACAGCTCTCTACATACACAAACAAACAAAAACGGTTGTGGAAGGGAAGTAAAAAAAAAGAAGACGAACGATGTAATCAGCAAATTGAGCTACGGAAAGTACACGACAATCGATCAACGTTCTCTCGTGTTGTAGAACGCTCTCTCTCTCTCCTCCTCTGACTCCCTTGAGGCGACACGCGCGGAGCGAACTCTGTCGAGGAATAGGACGAGACATACACACACACGCCACACACACACGGGTGCTGCCGTGTCGTTCCAGCTGTGTTGGGTTTCTTTTCCCTGTGGGTCTCTTCTCACTTCTTCTTGGACTGCTCTCTCTGCCGCAGCATCGCGGACTGGAGCCACTGGAGGCCGTCGTCGATGCCTTCCCCTTTCAGGGCGTTGGACGCGAAGATGTTCATCGGGTGGTCGCCCATGATGCTATTCAGTTCAACGATCTGCGTCAGCTCCATCGGCGTCTTTGCCCCTGGCAGGTCCATCTTATTCGCAAAGAACAAGAAAGGCACCGCTGTGTTTTTCAGGTCTGCGTGGTGGAGCATCAGCTGTAGCTCATCCTTCACGACACACAAACGCAGGTGATCGGTGCTGTCCACCACGAAGACAACCCCGTCGATGTTGCTGTAGTAGCTCTCCCACAGTCCGCGGAACTTCTGGGCACCGCCCATGTCAAAGGCGGTGAACTCGATCTTGCCCTTTTTGAACTTATCGACGTTGTAGCCCACCGTGGCCGCGATGTTCTCCGTGCGCTGGTCCTCCGGCTTCATGTAATTGATGATGGTCGTCTTGCCGCTGTTGTCCAGCCCGCAGACGATGATGTTTAGCTTCGTCTTTGCTTGGCCCATTGGTGCGGTCAATGAATGAAGTAGTCGATAAGGCGATAATGATGATGCTCAAAGGAAAAAAAACCTGAGCGAAGGAGCAGTAGCCGCCTTTCTTTTTGATCTGGTGGTGATCGAATCGGCGTGCACACCAACCAACGACTTTGAAAGACTTCGCTTTATCGCTCAGGTGAACACGTTCACAGGTAGTGAGGTGAGAATGCACCACGTCCGCCACCAGAGAAAGAGACAAAAAACCGAACTTAGAAGATTTTGCGCACGGAGCACGAACGCGAAGGGAGAAGTTGCTGCGCCACGTCTCTGGCACGCCGCACGGCGCTCTCACACACGCGTGAGCACAAGATGCAACTTCAACCAAGGCCAAGACAGCAGCAAAAACACATCGCACGGAACATCCATTGCTGCTCCTCTCTTCTGTCACCCTGCCGCACACCGAGAAAAGGCAGTAGGCAGCAGTTATGTGTGCATGCATAGCGTTCGTTGAGCGAAGCAGCAGCCATCGAAAAGACTCGGTACGCCATGGATGGCTCGTCTGGAGCAGCGTTTGCCTGACCTGCCCTCCGTTCTTTACGGGTTCATTTCGAATTCAGCGGGGGAAAGAAACAGAACGAGAAGAGGAACATAAAAACGGTCAACCATCGAACTCCTCGCAATTCGGAATACTCAACAATAATAATAGAAGAATTGAAACATGAAAGACTGAGAAAGAAAAGTAACGTGCTTAAGAAAACAGCGGCAACACCACGATTGCTTCACGGAGTGAAAGAGGCACCATCTGACTTTCACGTCCACAACAAGGTATCAAAGACAATGGAGGTTCACTTGGGAGGGGTGAAAAAAAAAAACAGAACAGAACAGCGAAACAGATAAACTAAAATCAAGTGCACTGCCTTCTTTCACGTGCCACATCGTGTGGGAGCGAATCATGAAAGCCTCGTCAGCTGCGCCATACATACCTTCTCGTTTCACCCTTTTCCGCCTCTTTGATCTCCCCTTCCTATTTTTGATTTTGGCGAGTTATTCCATCCTCTCTCTCTCTATATATGAAGGTTCTCACAATGCTTGGTATCCGGCTGCGGTGGCGCTTCCACCGATGCTGGAAGAGAACAGCTTCGGGTACGCGCCGCGGCTCGGCTTGGGGTTGGCGGTGTCCTCCGTGCGCGCTGAATGCGGCCGGGCGGTGCTGCTCAAGGGCTCCGGCGACATCGCCGACCGCGGCTGCTGCTGTTGCTGCGGGGAGACGCTCAACGAGTTGTAGTGGACGGGGTAGAGGTAGGAGAGAAAGATATCGATCGGCTCCGTGCGGGGCTCGAACTTGAATATGCTCACCGGCGCAGCGCTGGCGTCGTAGCTGGAGTTGTCCGCGGCGCTGTTCGTGAAGCTGCCCTGCGTTGAACGCGCGTTGAAGGGATCCATGCACGTGCTGGCGCCTCCACCGTTGTACCCGCCGAAGGAGTTCGCCGTCTGTATGGAGGAAAAGCTCTGCTGAAGCGACTGGTTCGTGCGGCCGCGGTGCACATTGGAGGCGAGCAGTAGCATCTCGGCGTGCTCCTCGAGTGGTGGTGGTGGGGGAGTGGGCTGCAGAGACATGCACGGCACGGAGGACGCCGTCGACAGCAGCGGCCCCGGTCGATTGGATGCGACGCCGGCGCTGCTCGACATCTGTGGCTGCAGCAGCGTCGTCGGGGGCGTCGTTGTTGCAGTTTTCACCCCGCTGCGCGTCTGCTGCACCCGCACGTAATCGTCCGTCGCGCCACTGCGGCCGTTGGCGCCTTCCCCCGCACTCACCGGCATATTCTCCATGCGCTGGGTAAAGATGTTGACGGCCTGCGTGGCGTCGTCGAGGGGCTGCACCTCGGCCCCCACCGCACGGAAGCGCTCCACTTGACTCTCCTTGCTGACCTGGGCGGCATCCTCGTTGCAGCTCACGAGCCACGGCAGCGGCACCGGGGGCCGCACCGGCTGCAGCAGCGAGGGCGGGGCGGCGGGTCTGGCCGGCATAAGCAGCTGCGGCTGCAGCAGCGGCATCGAGGCGGGCGCGGCGCCGTGACCGGCCACAGGCGGTCCGAAGGAGCACGAGGTGGTCGTCGACCCCGCCGGAAGGCTGCAGCGGATCTCCGAATGCTGTAGCTTCTTGTGCAGGGCGAGCTGAATGGCGTTGGCGTCCATCTCTGCGTTCTCGTCCGCGTCCGCGTCGTCGTCGATGAGATGCCCACTCGACTCGCGGCTGATGGGCTGCGAGGTCGGCGGAAACAACGATTGCTGCTGCTGCTGCTGCTGCTGTGGCGGTGGTTGCGCGCTGAACCGTGCTGCCCCACTGCCGCCACCGGGCGTCAAGGACGACGCGCCTCCGCCGGCGGTGGCGTTGGTCAGCGTGGGCTCGCTACCGAAGCGGCCGCGGCCGTACGTATCGGGCATCGTCGACGCGGTACCGAAGCCCTGCCCGGCCGGGTCGAAGCTCGATGCGGCGAATGAAGCGCCGCTGTGCAGGCCGTGCGAGCGGAGCAGCTGCCGGACCGCTTTGCGCCGCTCCCTCAGCTTGGCCACGTCGATGAGAAAGGATGGGGCGGAGGCGGCGTGGTCGATGGAGGGGCGGTACGTGATGTAGCAGTTGCGCTCCTCGGAGGACAGGACGTGGATGTTCACGTAGAGGCAGTCGCTCGCCGCGCGCAGGGACAGCTCATCCCCCCACGAGCCCGGCTTGGCCAGGTTGTCGTAGTACGCGTCGGCCTGCGCGGGCGATTCAAAGTAGAAGTCGAAGCACTCCACCCGTGCCGCGCGCATGTATGAGACGACCTGGCATCGAACAATGTCGTGGTAGCCCTCGTCACCGAAGAGCTGATGCGAGATGGCGCGGAATTGGCAGTTGCCGTCGTTTTTGACGTGGTAGGCGACGAGATGCAACTCGTTCAGCCGCTGGAATAGGCGCTGCACCCCGACGCGGATCACCTGCTCGCGTGCTTGCCGCCGCTCCGCTGCGGTTGGCGGTGTGGCTTTCTTCTTTGAGTCCGCCGCGGCCGCCTTCGCCGCCTTCTTCGACGTGGACGCGGTGTTGAGAAAGGACAGCGCGCTCCTCTTCTTCTTTGGCGTTCCCGACGGCAGCAGCGGCGTCTTCGTCTCGGGATCCTCGGCGTAGCTCAGCGCGGCCACGTCGCCGCTGAGTGCGGTCGGCATCACGGTGGTGGATATGGTGAGACGGCCCACTGCCCCGTTGGCTGGCTCAGACGGCGACGGTGCGCCTGCCGCGTCGGTGGAGGCGGGCTGCCGACTGTTCGGCCCGTAAAGCCGCTCCAAGTCCTCCGCGACGCGCCGCCGGCACGACGGCTCCGCCACGTGCGGGACGATGGGCACGACCGGCGTCGCGGAGACCCGCATCGGGTGCGACGGCAGCGCCTCCTGGTCGGACGGCGTGGCGGTGCCCAGCTGCTGTCCGGTGGCGTTTGACGTCGTCGAGCTCGCGACCCCGTTCGACGACGTCGACGCGGCAGCGTGTCCGTAGGGGCCCGGCGGTGGGGAGCGATTGGGGGTGCGCTCCGGGGTTGGGTGGCCTCTCGCCCCGGCCGCCGTGCGATCAAACGACGAGACGGACGTGCCCGCGTCTTCGCTGTTCGCGGGTTTGCCAATGGAGCGGCAGAGCAGCGGGGAGAGAGTCTCCTCCGTGTGCGCGACGGCGGTGGAGGGACGGGAGCCGAGATCGACCACCTCGCCCGTGGCGCCACTCGTCGGGTCTCGATACACCGTGGAAGGGTTTGATTGCGACGGTGTTGTCGGCTGGTCGTGTGCGTTGTGCATCCACCGCCGGGCCGCGTTAACGCCTTCGTCCTCCTCGTCCTCCAACTCCGTGAAGATGAGGATCGTCGGCCGACTCAGCTGCGCGGCGCTCTCCTCCGCGGCGGTGGTCGGCGTGGTCGCCCTCGTCGCGACGCTGCTGCCCGGTCCATTCGATGAGGCGGCCGGCGGCGACGAGGCGGAGCCGTTGCTCTTGCCGGTGGACGAGACGGCGGCGTTCGAAGAAGTCGCCGCCGCGCCATTACTCGTGGAGGTGGCGGTACGCTGCGGGTAGGGGCTGCGTAGATGGTGGCCGCTGTTGTGGCCGCTGTTGGGGCTGCTGTTGGGGCCGAGACCGTCCCGGGAGCCGACGGCGCCGCCGCCTAGCATGGCGATGGGACGCACGACCACCGGTACGGGCAGGTCAAGGGTGCTACTGAACATGGCAGATAAATAAACTATATACACGGAGCCTCTCACGCGGGGAACGGAGGAGGAAAATGGGGAGACACGAACACGCAAAAGGCAGACAACGCGACAACCGGAGCGAGACCGCGAGAGTGACAACAGCGGAAACACCAGACGTTCGCTCTATTTGGCAGCACTAAAAGAAAAAAGGGAAAAATGGCGAGCTAAACGCCTGTGAAGAACACAACAACAGGGTTTTTTCTTTCACCGCTTTCGTTGGCTCAAAGACAACAGTCGTCACCCAACAACAACAACAACAACAAACACTGGACAAAGGTTTTTTAATTTTCTTCAGAGAAGGCGACCAAGGGAGCAGCAAAGATAAAATGAAGGAGAGCGAGGGAAAGGTAGAAGAAGCGCAGCGACCGCGCGCGATGGAGTAATCTCGGAGAAGGTGAGAAAAAAAATCCTTTTCGTCCAAAAATAGGAAACGAGTTGATCTCTTTGTCTTTTTTTCCAAAAACCGTTAACAGATGCGTGCAGATACATATACACTTGTACTACTCTATCCACAGAAGATGCGCCACCTTGCCAAGGAAAGGGAAAGTGAAGTGAAGAGAGCGAATGAGGAACCGAAGCGAAGTAAGAGGACGTGCGAGAAACCGCTCGTCGACAACGAAGCACAACAACAACCGAAATAGAAACGAGAAAGAGATGAAGGAAGACTACTAATAACAAAGGCGTTTCAGCTAACTGCGCACCGTACTTCAGCTCCTTCGTTTTCTTCTATTATTCCCCGCCGTCGATTGAGATGTGTGCGTACCCGCGACAATAGAACGAAGAAAGAAAAGAAAAAAATCCCACAGTGCCACTGCGGGAAAACAGAAAGAGGAGGAAGAGTCTGCAGAGCGTATTCCCACTTCTTCGTCCACAAGAGAGAGAAGACGAGCGGGGGAGGGAGGGAGGGGGAGCAGCGCGGAGTAACACAGGCAAAGCGAGTAGAGAAGAGAGCAACACAACGGTGAGTGCGGCGAAGCATATAGATGGGCAGAGAGGTCACTATAGAGCGTGAAAGCAGACGAAAAGGAAAATCAGGAGGAGTACATGCGGTTAAGGAACAAACAAAGGAGAGGAGAAGCGGATTTGTGAGGAAAATAAATTCGCAACGCTGAACTGGTCGGCTAAAAGAAAAAGAAAGAAAAAGATTACGAAAACACCAAAGGCAAAGAAGGCGGCTTCGTGAAGCCAAAAAAACGACAGTTATAACGCCAACGACAAGAACCGAAAACAACCGGAAAGAGGGATTGCGCACCTCAACGCAGCGCTTTGCTGATCGTCGCTTTTCTCACTCTCTCCCCTCTTGCTGCAGATACGAACTTGAGCTGCTGTGTCTGAAGCAACGTGTGGGGCGAGAGGCGAAGCGAGTTTACCAGGTGTCCAGCGACTACAGACAAACGACCTGAAAAAAAAAGCGAGCAGGAAAACAATGACCTTTTCTAATAAGAGGAGAAGGGAGGAGCGAGTCCTGTTTTTGTGCTCTTCACCGCCTTTTCGTGCTGCGCTCAGCCGCGTCGTCGGGGTGTGTAGAGGGCGCCCAGGGGAGAAGGGAAAGAAAGAAAGCAATCAACGACAGGAGAAACGAAAAGGCAACGGGAAAAGGGGGTAGGGGACACGGCGAAAGGTGAAGGCGGTACTACGAACCCCCTTGTGAGGTGCTATTCCGGGCCGCGAAACGTACTTGCCCCAGGATAACGATGACAACCACAGTGCGGTGGGATCAAACAGACCTGCCGCTTTTGGGACACCAACGGTTACAAGCAAGGACCTGCTGATTTCGCTTCTGTTGATATACGTCGGAAGATGAAGGCAAATGTGGTCTTTAATTCCTCGCCCTCTTCGTTGGCAAACAACACTGGCGTCACCTTGATAATAGACTGGGGAAAAAAAAAGGTAGTAGTAATAATATGTATTTGAGAATCTATGTGTGGCGCCTTCGTGTCGAGGTGTGCTGAAATGGTGAACGAGGCTTTTCTTTGTTGTCTTGATAGATTACTATTATTTACTATTTGTTGTCTGTTTGATGTTCTTTCAAAAAAAAAAAGGAAACACACCCCACATACACTTCTCTAGGCTCCTCAGCTCTCTTCTTCGTAGCCTTCTCGCTTGAGGATGAGGTAATCCGTGTAGGAGAGCGAAGTCGTGACCGCTAAGGGATGATCTGCTGAATTACAGTGGTGAGAGGAGAATAAAACAATTAACCAGAAATAAAATGCATACATAAATGGGGCGTGTGGTCTGTGCACCCAACAGCTGCCCATCAAAAATGCGCTGCTGTTTGGTGTTTCCGTGGGTTGTTATTGCTCGGGTGTCGGCAATCTCATTCGTGGTAACGGTGGAGGAAAAGGCAAGGTGAGACCCAGTGCATAAAGCGTGGGGGTAAAAGCAGAGGGCGAGAGGTGGAGTCGAGAGACGCACGGGGGACCGTTCGCATGAAGCACGAGAAGAGAAGAGCATGCACCGTTGCAAAGAACCGTGTCCCTTCCACTGGTTGCGAAATACCAAAAAAAAGGAAAAGAGAAAAGAAAAAGCACTGCCGTTTCAGCAGCGAATACGGATCCCCACTTACGACTCTTCACCTCTACCGCAGAGCAGTCGTGTAGAAGCGGATGTGGGAGCCAGCAGCAGATCCTTTATCAAGCTCACTCGACACCGGCACGTGGGGAGCGATAACAGCGTCGCAGTGCTAACAGCGTTCGCCCGTCACGTGCGCGAGCGTCAATTCGTGCTTTTATTTAACTGTCGTGGTTTTCACCAAGGAGCTTGCTCCATGGTCCGGAGCAAAGTACTCCGCCCCGCACGAGATGGGATGGAAAAGAGGCACTATACGCACGGCAACCAAAGAAACCACACACAAAAGAAAAGCTTCGTTAATCGACTTACTTCTTTAAAGAAAACAATTAGGTGGTGCGGAGCTCCTCGCATTAAAAAAAGGGGGGTGGAAAAAACCCGCAATGAATGACAGACCTTCGTTGCCGCTCTCTTCACGACGCCTCGTTGTCCTCGCGCAGCCAATCCTCCTCAAAGCCGTGCAACAGGACGCTAATAACCGCCGCGGCGGACATACCGCGGTCGCCGATCCGAATGCTCGACACCTCGCCGGGCCGGGCGTAGTCCACCGTGACGTCGCCGCGCGACATGCCACCGATGATGAAGGCAAACGGCTGAAACTGGCGACGCTCGGCGGCCTGGCGCTGCACCTTGGCGAACTCCACCGTCCCCGCCTCGGCGGCCGTGTCGGTCAGTGCGCCACTCGTGCTGGAGGTAAGCCGCCGCCTCGCCAGGCTAATCGCACGGTCCGTCTTGTGCTCCTCCGCGGCGTCCGCGGCGTACCCGCAGGCGGCGCAGAACGTGAAGGGGTCAACGAGGTCGCCGTCCTTCTCCACGCGGTAGAGGCGGGTGCCGGCGGGGATGTGGTCCGTGATGGGGTTGCCTACAACGCGCAGCAGAGACAGGTAGCCGGTGCTGGCGCGTACCTTTAACTTGAAGAGGACCGAGACCATCATCTTTTCAAACAGGCGGATGTTGCGCGGCACGCGCAGGCGGGGGTCGACGGCGATGCACACTTGCTTCTTGGTGTGGAGGTACACCTCTAACATGCCGGCGCGGTTCAGCGCGGAGTCCTGCAGGTGCAGGAGGCACTGATGCACCACATCGGGACGCCAGTCCGCAGGGTCCTGGTTGTGGCGTGCGTGGTACGAGCGATGACGGTCGCTGAGCAGCTCAAAGCCGCGGTCGGTCTGGATCGTCTGCAGCGGGCAGTGTTCCAAGATGACGATGACGCGCTTCCAACGCTCCTTCTCGGCGGCGCTGCGCGGCAGACGTGCCGACTTCTGCGCGTACTCCATCGAATAAACACACACACACACACACACACAGACAGACACCTAAGAATAAAAATGAAGTGGGAGTCTTGCGAAGAAAACAAAGGAGGAGAGATACGTGTCCCTTCTCCTTCTCACCCGATGTACGTGACGGCAGGCACTTCAGTGGAGCAGCAGAACGCACCAATCGATTTCGAAAGGCTCAAGAAGACGGTGAAGAGACGAATGAAAAAGTAGAGGGAGAGCCTGTCGCGCATACGAAGAGGCGCCTACACACACACACACACAGAAGTAATTCGAGAAAACACATTGCAAGGAGGTCCCCTGGAACACACAAGCCGGAGAACGACCCCCCCCCAGGGCAGGCGGTCTCGGTTGCCCCTCGGAGCTGTTACTCCTTTTTCTCTTCTTTTCTTAAGTGGTTTCCGTTGTTGCTGCTGCTGCGTTTACGCTGTTTTCTCTCCCTCAGTGAAAGCAGAAATTTGCCGATGAACGATACCATTTTCTTTTTGTTGTTGTTAAACCACGTGTTGTGGTTTGGGAGGGGAGGGCCCTTTACACCGTGAGGAAAGCGACGGCAAACACGGCTTCTTGGTCGAGTAGAGAGCCCTGCGATCGTCTTCGAAGAAGCGCAACAGAGAAGGAAAAGGAAAGGACGGAGCGGCGAGATGCGTTACACAGAAGTTCCCGAACATCTCTCCGAACTGTACACACACACACACACAGACAGACAGACAAACACAAGCGGCACAACACATAAGCAATAACACACACACAACTCCCCTGCCTGACAGTGGTGTCTGTTCTCGGACAGGGAGAGAGGGAGACAACGAGGCAGCAGGGACGTGCCACCCGAGGCGCCGCTCAGCTGCGCTCCACCTGAAAGGTCTCCCGCTCGCGGCCCTTAAAGTGCAGGACAATCTCGTTCTTCGCATCACCGCGCAGCTTGTCCCGCGAGAACCGGGCCTCGGCCTGGAAGCCGACTAAGCTCAGCGCGCCGGTGATGACCCCGCACAGCAGATTCGAGTACCACAGGTGCTCCTTCAGCGTGCCGTCCGGCAACTCTACAAACAGCGCGAGTGGGTTGTCGTGGAAGCTGATGGCAAAGGTGTCCGCCGAGTCCTTCACCTGCGTCAGCTCCGCACTCACGCCTAAGAACATGCGCAGCCCCACAAGCGCGACGCCCTCCGCGGCTTGCGTGAAGCTGCGGCACGGCGCCGCCCCGCTGCGCACGCTGTACTCCTCAATCAGGCGAGCCCCGATGCGGTGCCCCATGTTATAGAGCTGTTGATTCACCAGTTCCACATCGTCCTCCTGCGAGAGCTCTTCCGCCATTTGCTGGACGAGGGCGCCGTAGGTGAGCGCAAAGAACTCAGCGCTGACTTTCACGTTGCTGTCGAAGGCCGCCTCACCGAGCTGCGCGGGGGAGGCGGCGGTGGTGCGAGCGGGGGCCGCCATGAGCTCTGTGTGCGCCTTCGATAATCAGAAGAAAAGGAAAATAAAAGAAGTAAGATGGGTTTCACAGGTTGAATGCTGTGAGCAAGAAAGGAGGCAGAAGAGAGCCGGAGGTCGACGAGGCGAAGTGGTAGAGGAGAAGTAATATCCATCGACGTGTCGCGTGTTGTCCTTCCCCGAAGCTCCGACCGTAGCGGCTGTCAAGCCAGAAGAGAAACCACCAAAGTAGACTTGCGGCAGCGCAAACCGCAACCTCCCAACACACATCCAATGTTTTTTTTGTTCTTGCGTGGGGGCGGGGGGGGGGGTGCCACAGCGGGGCAGGTGCATCAGCAAAGCCGACAAACTCGGAGCGGAGTGCCGACTGCGTCAGCAAACTAAGAAGTTCCTCTTTTGAGAAGCATAAGAAGACAAAGTACGACCGCTTGCACATGCAGGATCACGGCACTCTCTGTGCGTGCGCGCGCGCGCGCATAAAAGCTCAGTAAACATCGGAACAGAAACACAGAGAAGAAGACTTCTCTTTCAAAACAGAAAGTAATGTACATCAAAATAAAACCCCGCTGGAACGAGCAGTGGGGCCGTCGCATGCCGACGTGCACACCAACCATTTTAGCCTCGGAGGACGCTTTCCGCGGGCCAGACGGAACCTGAGGCGCGTCAGACGCCAAAATACAAAAATCGGGAAGGGAGGGGGGATGAGGTCAACGCTGGCCGCCGCTGTTGTCGGCTCGAAAGGCGAGAGGAACAGCGGAGCTGCCTTACTTCT
Source organism: Leptomonas pyrrhocoris (assembly GCF_001293395.1). Taxonomy (NCBI): domain Eukaryota; phylum Euglenozoa; class Kinetoplastea; order Trypanosomatida; family Trypanosomatidae; genus Leptomonas; species Leptomonas pyrrhocoris. The sequence goes on from NW_015438371.1 coordinate 622,291, forward strand.
TCTTCGCGCCGCCCTTCTTCTTGCTCTTCTTGCTCCCTTTCTCCAGCGCCTGCTGCGCCAGCTGTCGGGCGCGGAAGGCCCGATAGTACGCCTGAATCACCCGAGCGTCCTGCTCCTGGCGCTGCCGGATGACACTCGCGTGTTCCTGTCGCTGCTCCGCCACCTTCAGCTCCCACGCAAACTCGTCCTTCTGCTTTTGCAAACTTTGCACCTCCGCCTCCAGCCGGACGATGCGCTCCGTGTCCTCCTCGGCCTCGTGGTTGAACTGCCGCACCGCCGCCTCCAGCTGTGCCGTTTGGGCGTCGTAGTCGGCGATGGCCCCGCTCACCGCCGCCTCCCGCTTTGTGCGCTGCGAGCGGAGGACGTTCAGCTCGTCGAGGTTCTTCGCCTGCGCCTGCAGCAGGTTGCGGGCCACCGTCTCCGCGGCAGTGCGGTGCGCCTCCAGCTGCTGCCTCAGGGTGCACCGGTGATCGTTTTGGATTGTTTCCTGCACGCGTTGGAGGGCCTCCAGCTCGACATCGGCGGCCTGCCGCACGTACTGCAGCTCGCCCTCTAACTGCTGGATCTCGTTGTCCAGCTCGGCCACCTCGCGCTTCCGTGCCGCCTTCACGTCGAGGAAGCGCTGGTTCAGCACCTGCACGTCCGCCGTGCCGGCCTGGTCCTTGTTCACCGCGTCGTGCAGGAGTTGGTAGCGATGGATGTCCTCGTTCACCGTCGATCGGTTCCGCTCGTGGATGAGCCGGTAAAGGGTCTCCACAAGCTCGCGCAGGTGGTCCACGCTCTCCTCGACCATACCGCAGCCGTAGACATGCATTTGAACGGTGTCCGTTGCGGGGGCACCCACCTTCGCGCCCTTCACACCCTGCGCCGCGCGGGGCGTCCTGTACAGCCGCTTTAGGAAGTACTGCACCGCAGCGCCGTAGCCGCCCTCGCGCAGCGTGTCGACTACGGCGCGGGCGGTGAGGTGGTGCATTTGGATGTCGTTCGGATCGGTGTAGCCCGTCGTCGTCGCGCTGTCGAGCAAACCGCGCTCGAGCTGCGCAAACTCGCTCACCTGCGCCACCGCCTCGTTGTCCTCGTAGTCCGTCGGGTCCCCGTACTGGGCGGCGGTGTGAACAAAACACCCCGCCTTGATCGCGCGCTGCCGCTCCTCCTCGTCCTCGAGGGCCATCGCC
>NW_015438371.1:624736-629736 GCF_001293395.1 Leptomonas pyrrhocoris
ATATATGTATATCGCACACGCACCTTCCCCCTCACCCCCCCCCTTCCCGTGCGAAGCGTACCTCCCCAAAAAGGAAAAAAGAAGATGTTTAATCAACCTGCTCAGAAGCCGCGGAGCGACACGGCCAAAAATGAAACCGTCAGACCAAAAAACGCAGTCGAGCGAGGCGCAGACGACGCGTTTCCTCTCATCCTCCTCCTCCTTGACCACCGGTGATCTCTTCCTCCCTTGTTGTCTTCGTTGTCAGACCTACACAGATAATAAAGAGAGAACAAAGCATTACCACATCTTTCCTCTAAATAACTACGTGTGTGCGTGTGCGTGTGCTGTAGTCAATGGATAAATATATATAGATAGAGTGTGAGAGAAATAAATAGAAATTATTTTTCCCTTTTTTGAAGTGAGAACTCACATGTCGTGCCTCCGAGCAACACACACACACACAGCAGTGGATCCACACACACACAGACACACACGAGGGGAAAACGGAAAAAAAAACCCGAAGTGCGTACGCAAAATCGCTGCTTCATCAGCATCGACACACGTACACGCACACACACACACAGACGAAACAGGAAAAAATTTGCCTTTGCATAGGAAGAGCCGTCATCGACGCTCGCAGAACTCCGCCGAACGCTTTCTTGTTTCCCTTTTTCACTGCTCTCCTCACTTGTCACGCTGCAGAGCCGTCGCGTCCTCCCACAAGCACGCGACGACCCGCGATACTATCCAGCAAGGGAAGAATACAGATACAAAGGAAACACAAGAATAACAACAGTAGTGGGGCGAAAGGGCGGGGAGGGCTGCTGAACCAATAAAGAAGATAAAAAGGCCCTTTTGGCAGAAATTCATCGTTGGAGATGGACGAACGTTCCATCAAGGCAGCGGTGCGTGAAAAGACGCAGCGCACGTACGCCACGAGCATCGACGCTATTCGAAGATAGTAAAGAAGAAGGGGGAAGAAAAAGACTCTAGAATAAAGGACAGAAATAAGCAAAGTTATATATATATATATATAAGAGTATTAACAAACGCTATACGGTGATGGACTTGCGACGAGGCAGAACAACAACAAAAAAGAGGAGGACGCGGTGAACGCTCATCTTTTCCTTCCATGATCTTAATGCGGTGTGCAACGTTCTCTGCCGCGTTGTGTGTGTGTGGCTGTTGCTGACGTTGGTCCCCGCTGAAGCACACATGAGCGTGCGGGGGGAGGGGGGGGGTGCTTGCGAGATTGATATCGTGGTGCCATGAAAAGACTGTGGGTGACGCTGCCTATCTCTCGTGAGGACGTCACATCCGGGCAAACAGCCGTACAACCGTTAACGATGACAATAGCGTGTGCAACCACGGAACCGATTTGCATGTGCGATGATGGCCGCTTGTCAGCAAACGAAGAAAATCGACAAAGGGAATAAAGAAAAAAAAATGGCAACGCTCGCGAGGCGCGTCCAACTTAACTGAAAGCGATTTCTCACCATTTTGCGGCGCTTCCACGGACGCCTCCGCGTTTCCTTTGTGTGTCTTACGAGGCAGCTTCGCCCATCGCCACCACGTCCTTCTTCGGCAGCTCAAAAGAGCCCACCTCTTTGTAGCTGAGGATCGTGATCACCTCCGGTGCGATCGCCGCCGTCGCGCTCTTCGGCCCTTTCGCCGCCCGCAGCACCTCCACGGACTCATCCTTGGGCCAAATCACACCCTTGTAGGCCGCCGCCGGCAACTCCGCCACGGCCGGCTTCGACTCCAGAAACGCCTCCACGAGCGCGCTCGTGTCGGGTCCGGTGCGGGTGTGCGCCCAGGCCACCACGCCGCCCTCCGCGTCCTTCACGACCACCACCTTCTTGTCGGCGGCGACCTTCGTGGGGATGCTCACCTCCACAACGGAGGCGCGGCAGGGCTCCTGCTTGAGGATGGCGGCGACGTTGAAGGAGGCGCAGACGCACTGCTTCCACCAGTACGGGGCCGCCCCGCCGTCCACGTCGGCCGTCTTCGACTTGTTGTACCGCGCATCGCCCTTCAGCGCCTTCTGCAGCTGCTTGTCCTCCTGCATGAGGTCGCCGAGGAGGGCGCAGTCGCTGGCCGGGTCCTCGATTTGCGCCATCACCGCTGACACAACGTTCAACCGCGGCTGCAGCGACACGACCAGCTTCAGTTTCTCCTTCAGCTCCGCCTCCGTCTCCTTCGTGTTCGCCGTCACGCTGGCCTTCTGCATCATCATCTCCTCCTTCTGCTGCTGCTTCTGCTCCTCAAATTTAGCCTTGTAGGACTTGGTAGTCTGCTGCTCCTTCATCTTCGCCTCCGCCTCCTTCTTCTTGTGCGTGATCTGCATGAAGGCGAGAAGCTGCTGCTGCACGATTTGCTCGTGGGCGGCCTGCTCCAGCAGCGTTGTCTGCTCCAACAGCTGCGCGGACGGTAGCAACCTCAGCGCGGCTGCCTCATCGCGTCGCCGCGCCACCTCCTTCAAGTACTTCGCCACGTCGGACGCGTAGGCGGCGTAGTTCGGCGCCGTCGTGGCCACCTTCGGCATGAAGGCCTTCGAGCCGCCGCCGGTGCGACGACCGCCGTTGAGCGACATGGTGGCACGAGGGAGGGAGACGGAGGGCGCCTTCAGAGCCGAGCGAGCCACCGAGGGCTGATGCTGCCGCGGTGGCGGCTGCTGCGGCGGCTGCAGCGGAAGCGGGGGGACGGCAGGGGGCCGTCCCGCCGACGTGGGTGTAGGGGGGGCCGCCGCGGTGCTGTTGCGTGCCGCCGACGTCGTGTGCTCGTGGCCGTTGTTGTTGGTTCTGCTGGCCGCCGTCGTACTCGCGCGAGCCTCCGACGCAGTTCCATTGTTGCGCGACGCGCTCATCCGCAGCTGGGAGACGGTCGGCAGCGGCACCTGCGAGTCGCTCTTCATCGAGGAGTTCAGCGCGGAGGTGCGGGCGGGTTTGCCGTTCGGCGTGCTCAAGTCCTCTGCTGTCGCGTGCACGCCGTCGTTTTCAGCATCGACATGGCGGGTGGCGCCGCTGCCCTCGCATGACTTCGACACGGACGCCTTGGCGCTGCGCTGCGAGTTCGAAAGGACGCTGAAGGCGGAGTTCTCGTCGCGAAAGACGATCTCCGGACTCTGCTCGCGGGACGACATCCTTTGTGGTGATTCGGTTGGTGTCGTTCTTTTAAACTCCTTGTTGCTTATATATATATATATATAACGCAAGAGAAGAAGGCGTACGCTGTTCAACTCCCTGTTGAGGCGTGTCGTACGACGAAGACTGCAATGAAACACCCGTGATGAGAAGGAAAGGGGGGCGGGGGGCTCGCTGACACTCGTCTAAAGGAAGCAAAAAGAGAAGAGGATGGAAACAAAACAAGGGATAGTCGTCGGTGTGTGTGTGTGTTTGCTAAAGTGGAGAGAAGAGAAAAGATCGAGGAATCGACTTCACCAAGACGCGGCGACGCGAGTGGAGAAGGGCGGTAAAGAGCCGTTCGGGGGTAAAGGTACCTGCAATGAAAGATGGCGAACTCCTGGGAGGCTGCGGAAATGAAAAGTGGAGGAAGAAAAGAAAAGCAAGGGTGTGTAATCTAACAAGCCACGACGACAACAAAAAGATTCGCAAACACGTCCAAATAATAATAAGAAATGGGAATGAATAAAAGTAACAAGTCAAGAGGAAAGCAGACGGCAAACTGAATGGCGTGGTGATCCAAGACGGACTCTAAGAGAGGAGGAGAGGAAGAAAGAGGGAGAGGGTGGAATGTGTGAGAGTGGGTGTGAATAACAATAATAATAATAGTAAATGTGAAGGAGAAGAGGAGAGGACGCAGATCTCGCGCTGTAACTTTCAAACACCCTTTATTTTTGTTTATCACAGGCTGGTGCTTCGTCTACACATTATCCATTTCTTTTTTCCCCACTTCCGATGCTCGGCGAGAAGACAGTCCGCAGCACCACAGCAAATAGCACACTGCCACGCACCACATCCGACGCAAACTGCGTCCAGGCTGTGAGAAAGGCTCGTGCCCATGCGCTTCAAAGCACGTCGAGAGACGTCTAGCCGGGCGTACACGGAGCACGCTTCGCCCATCTTACTGAAAATCCATTTTGTTTACTTCTCTTTTGTGTGGACGTTCTCTTGTTTGTGTATCTTGAAAAAAGGGAAAAAAACATAAGTGCTACGGCTGAATCCGACCTCTCTTGCACTCCACAAACGCCTGAGCGTCTCGACCACCTCTGCGGCTTTTTAGCCTTCCTTTTTTGCAGCCGTCACGAGTGCCTCAATGATCCGCGCTTTTGTCGAGCACACACAACGAAGTCCTCCCCCCCCCCCTCGTCTCAGGTCAACTCAACAGCTGGAAAAAAAGAAGGGAGCTGCATTTGATTTTGTTTTTAACGGTGTTGCGGTGCTCTTCGTGTGGGGTCGACCGCATCGAAATCGAAGGAGGCGGAATGCGAAGGCTCCTACCAAGGCAGGCGGGGAAGAACGTCTTGTCGCAAGATCGTCGCCGACGTGCAGAGAAACCGAAGAGAGGTGGGTCTTGCGGAAGCAACACAACAGTGAAAAGGTATAAATAACGAGCTACGTATATATATATATATATATATATTGGCGGAACAAGAAAGGTGGAATACTAAAACAAGAACAGGAACAGGAACAGGAATAACATCGTCCATGCGCCGCTTCATCGCACGTTTCGGCGCCAGTTGAGTCGTACTTAAGAGAAAAAAGATTTGAAAAGGGTAAGGTAGAGGTCAAGGGAAAGAGAAGAAAAAGTCCATACATGAAATACACCAAACACAACGCCAACAGAGGCAAACAAACAAACGAGTCAGCAAACCATCCCCACAACGAGACCTCCGTAAACAAAAAAAAGAAAAAGAAAGATTGAAGCTCGAAGTCAGCGCGCTGGTCTATCATTAAAAAAGGTGAAAAGAGCAGAAGAAAACCTTCCAAAAGCGCACCATATCATTTCTCCCACATCAACGCAATCTCCTTCGGTCAGCACACATCGCTCACCCTGCC
>NW_015438371.1:637236-645591 GCF_001293395.1 Leptomonas pyrrhocoris
GCCGTAGCGTAGCGGCTGTGTCGGTCACACGCCTGGTACTGCAACGTAAAGAGCACCCGCCACGTAGAAAAGCGCTGGACATCCTGCAAGAGAAGGCGAAGGTAGTTGGTGTGCCGCGCTGCGTCGGAGGGCGGCGTGTGTCCCTGCAGCACCTCCAGCAGAAGAGGCGTCGGGGCGATGCGCCGATGCCGAGCGCCCATCCATTCCTCCTCCTGCAAAGACGTCGTAAGCGAACTGCGGCGGAACGAGGAAGGAGACGACCGCCCCTCGCCAACTCCAAGGAGTTGAAGGAGGCTGCCAGCGCTGTTGCCGCGACGTTGTTGCCCATTGGAAGTTGGGCGCTGCCCCGACGAATCGAAGGAGTTTGATGAGTCACCTGCGCGAGAATGCGTCTTGCTCGGCACCGACCACCACGCCTCACACGCATCGTCGTCTGCCACGCACCCCTGAAGCGCGTCGTCCATGTCGGCCAGCGAGGGCACTGGCAGCCCGCGCCCCTCTGTGAAGTCCACCAGCGCCCCTCGCACGCAATCCTGCTGGACCCCGTCGACGAGTGCGGCGCCGGCTTCCCCCATGCGCAAACCCACCCGCGCCACCTCCACCGCCACGCGTGGCGACAGCGCGAAGACGAGTCCGACAGGACGCACCGCACATCGCGACGTCGCACCGGGCCGACCGCCGCCGCCGCCTTCTTGATTCCGACCTTCGCCTTCCACATCCCCCACCAGGCGCAGCACCGGCACCTTCTTCTTCACCAGCACGTGACGCAGCGCGCGCCGACTCCATATCCGTGTGTGGACGGTGCGGTAGCCTTGCTGGAGCACGGGCCGCGGCTGCCGATCAGCGTGGCGCAGCATGCGACTGGCGTGCACGATGGACGCGGCGAGCTTCAAGGCCTTGTACGGGTGACCGCCCTCCAGCAGCTGACGAAGGAGGGACGCTGCCGCATCTGGGCTCACCGTGGCAGACCCGTACGGCAGCAGTCTGTCCAGCAAAGGGACGCCCCTCAACTCCTCCACGCGCCTCCGCTGAGCTTCCTGTTGAGCTTCGTGGGACGGCGTGTGGTACTTGCGCGTACGGCCGCCGCCATCCGAGGATACGCCACTCCTCATCGGCTTTCCTCCATGGCTGTAGCGGTCTTCCGAGCCTGCTAGCTCGTGTGCGGTGCGGCGCTGCTCGTACGCCTGCACGAGGGACTGCTGCGTGCTTAGCTGGTATCGACTCAGCTCCTGCAGAGCAGTGAGGAAGCCCAAGGATAGGGAGATAAAAGGCTGCAGGTGCTGCTGGCGAAAGCGGTGCTCGGACTGCTGTGCCGTTGCCCACCATCTTGTGGCGACTGCAGCGGTGGTTGTCGTCGTGTTGAACACGGTAGTGCGTTTGTGCTGTGGTGGAGCGGCAAAAAGCAGCTGCCGCACGTCGCTTGTCTCCAAGCCAAAGACGGCATTCGCGTGTCGCGTGGAGAGCAGCAGCAGAGAGTTCAGCAATGAGTTGCGCAGACCGAGTTGAGCCACAGGCTGGTAATGCCGGGCGTACGCAGCACCGTTGTACACCGCCGCGTGCTCCTTCACAAAGAGCTGTTGATTCGTCCACAGCTGCCATCCGGAGCGTCTGCGGAGCTCGGACTCGTAGCGCAAGGCGAAGGCGGAGGACGCAGCGGACACGATGTGCAGCAGGGCGGGTTGAAGATACAAGGAAAGCGACAGGGCCGAGGGTAGAAGCAGCGTGGAGGACGTCGCAACGCTGGCGGAGTCCGGCACAGGCAGCCGTGCCTGTCCTTCACACCTCAGCAGCCCCCACTGCAGCTGCAGCACGACCCTGTGCACCTTCGTCCAGGCACCTTCAAACGCTGCCCTCAGCGCCACGGCGCTGCTGGGCGTGCTACGGGAGGAGGGAGGCTTGGTAGTGGGAGCGGAAGCAGCGCTGTGAGACCCGTGTTGGAGAGACGTTGGCGGCGCCGACCCAGTGGGTGTGGGTGTCTGCATCGTCCGCTGCAAAGAAAAAAAGCTTCCGCGACGCACCAGCACCTCCACCTCGTCTTGGCTTTGTTCGCCGCAAGCCGCGGAAATGTTCAAGAACACGCTCAGCAACGAATCACGTGTATCTGACGGCAGCACGATGGAAACAGATTCGCCATCGCGTGCTTGTACGCCGTCGCCTTCTTCGAAACTCGAGAGGTGCGCCGCCATCTCTTCGACCGCCGTCGTGGCGACTCGGCCCTCAACCGTCACGTACGCCGCCATGAGCACGTCCCGAAGAAACAGCACCGGTGCCCAACGCGGTGATGTCGTGGCGGCGGCAGTAGCGGGCGGTTGCGGCAACGGTGTTGATGTGTTGTGCACGAGGTCCACATCCACCTCTCGTGCCGTTGGCCATGTATCCGCCGTCAATGCAGAATCACCTTGTTGATGCTCGCCTCCGCGCAGAAATCGACGCAGCTCCTTTCGGCGCCACCCCAGCAGGTACAGCGTGGCGTGTTGGAAGCACACGCGGGCGGACGTCGGTGCTGGAAAGAGATCGCGGCGGCGGTGATCGGCATCATCGGCTCCCTTTGGTAGTGAAGCAGTTTCTGTCCGTAACTGCGCAGCTGCCGCGTGCAGCACCCACGCACTGATACACGGGGTAAGGCAGAGGCGAGGGGTAGCTTCAACTGCAGTGGTGGAAGTTGCCGAGGTGGCCGACGTGCCTTCCCCCGCGCCCATCGTATTCGGTACAGAGGCAGAGCCCCGCGGCGCCCTCATCGTGACAGGGTACGCAGCGCTGTGGTAAGTAAAGAAGCTGCTCCAATACACCAACTCCTCTTTTGCCATGGGCGACGTTCCGGCTGCTGCTGCTGCTTCTGCTGCTGGTGTTAGTGCTGGTGCTAGCGTGGCGGGGTAGAAAGCATCTGTCAACCCGTTGTCCGCGTCATGATGGTGAAGATGAGGAGGAGTGTACGCTGCAGAAGGCTCCGCCCTCACCTCCTCCGTCGCCATCGCACACCACGCCAGATCCGCGGACGCGGACAGCGCTAACCAGGTCGACGCCGTCTCACGGTCACTCGTCTCGCCCTTCAGCGTTTCGATGCGCAGCAAGTCATCGCTGCGAGTATCGCCAACAGCAGCAGGCGCTTCGCTCTGTGCCGCGTGTAAGGCCCGCCATAGAAGCGAAAGATCCGCCGTACCGTCTAGGAAAAACTGGCGGTGCTCTTCTGCGGCCCCTTCCATCGCAGCCACCACCGCATCCACGCAGAGACGAAGCAGCTGACCCACTCTGTCCGACGACTGCTGAAGCGCGTCGCAGTCATCACCGGCGTCTGCAACGGTCAGCGGTGAAATCTGCGAGAAGCGCGCGTGTCGCCCCCGCGCGTCGCTTGACAGAAAGGCAGAGGATGAGCTTCGACCCACTCCCTCGCTCACATCGCTGTGCGTCCACGGGCAGCAGCCCACATCGTGCAACGAACAGCGGCCCTCGCGCAGCTGTGTGACGCAGTAATGAGCAGGGAAGTGGCGGTATGGGCAGCCGCCAGGAAACTCTACGTGCGTGTCAGCGCCGTTCGTTTCATACTTGTCGTGCGGCGGATGCTGTTGATGGTGGCTGTGAACGTGGCGACAGCCACCTTGAATCCGGCAGGGATGGTTGGCACTACCGCTGCTCTGCTCCGCCCGCTCCAGCCGCCGATGAGCACGAGTTTGGCGGGTCTGTCGCAGCCGCTCTCGACGCGTGTGCCGCTCCGCAGGTGTCAACGACTGGGTGGAGTGCTCTTTACGGTTCTGCCCCGCGGCACCGAAGTGCGTTGCTGCTGCGTCCGGCGTTGCGGTGTGCTCCGGTCGAGGAATGTCCGCCACAGTCGGAAGGAGGGAAGACGATGAGGAGGGGAATCCGCTGCTGCCCGTCGATGACAGCGACGAATGCTGCAGGACGCGTCGAACAGCCGCAGGCGCCGCCGCGATCGGCGCCGTCTCCCCGTCCACCGACACAACCGTCTGACTTTTCGACGGTTGAGATGCGAGGGAGTCTGCGGTCAACGACGAGCCCTTCTCTGACCGTCTCCCCGTCTGCGCCGCCGTTTGGTCCGATTTGGCGTGCACGTAGGCGTAGCTGTCGGGCGGTCGGGCGGCGACGTCGAACGCACTCAAACGGCTGTGCATGCCGAACGCTGCATGCGGAGTCGGAGGTGGTGGTGGTGGCGCTGCGGAGGACGCGACGGTGGAGGTGCACCCCTTCGCTGCAGCAGAGTTGCCTCCCGCACCGATCCCAGCTGCCGTGTCGTGGGCATCACTCGCATGAGCCGTGACCGAAGGAGGGTGGTAGCCGTCGTGCGCGAGATGCGGGCGCGACGGTGGCTGGCGTACCGGTTTTGGGGCCGAGGAAGCAGCAGCGGCAGCGCCACTGGACAAGCACGTCGGCGAAGAGGGAGTCGGTTGAGTTGGTGCAGCTGACGGGTGTTTTCGCCGTGCCCCGGCCGCCCAAGCAGGAGGCCGCGGTGGCCGGGCCCATCGGCGAGCGACGTTGAAGGACGCCGTTGCCGCTGTTGCGTCGTGGACCACCGCGATGCGGCGAGAGAGTTGGCGCCATCCCATGTCCAATGAACGTACGCACACACAGACTAAAGCACTCACACAAACACGCACAACAGAGTATACGTGCTTACCTAAACGAAGACAGTTGCCGGCGACACACCGACGCAGATCGGTCGTGTGTGTGCGCAGGGATAACGATTTTATCGAAAGAAAGAAATGACAGCGCAGACGAGCAGTGGGGCGTACTCAACGGCGGTGAAGACGCTTTGGCAACATGCACGAAGTTGACAGAATCCAGCTGAAAGGAGAGCTCTGTGTAGATGGGTGCATTGGGGTTGAAGAAGGAACGAAGAAGGTGTCTCAGATTCAGCATATGTAGTACTCGACGTCATACCAGCCAGGAGCTCGGCACACACTCGCATAAACACCCCACAATGTGAGGCCAGCAGCGACTTACACCCTTGGCAAGGCACGAGTGCAATAGGATTGCATAGTGCACAAAACCGGTCCGCGCAGCCCGCAAATTGAAAAGACTCACCCACCGCTGCGGCGCAAAGCATCAGCGCTGACAAGGGAGGCAGCAGAGGCGCAGAACGAAAGTGTTTTCTCTTCTTTCGATCGGCCGTGGTAGCCGCAGAGTCCTTCACTACTGCTGGTCACAAAAAATCGCAGGACGTACCCCAACGCACCGCGGCGCGAGCCCTCATTGGACTTCACAGCAAGAAGCATGGAACTTCAGTTGAGCAGCGTCGTTTATTTTTCTTTTACTCCACGCAGGTTGTTAGTACGAGAAGGAAAATAGAGAAGCAGTATATACCAGAAGGTCATCCGAGCAGCAGTGGAAAAGCAAAGGAAAGGAGAAAGGCCGTGAGTGCGGGCAGCAGCGTACATCCAGACACTAAGCAGCCAATCAACAGCAACGAAAAGAAATCAATGGAAGCCATAAAGGAGAAGTACAAAAGAAATAAAGGGCGTGCAGTCTGAGAAAGTCAGGAAGAACACCACAGGCAACAACAACACAAAACAAGTATTAGCCATTTACGCACACTACAACAACGACGGGCATTAAGGTCAGCGCTTCTGCACCACAGCAACATTTTTCGCAGTCGTCCTTTCTGTCTGCGCGTTCGCGTTGTCAAGGCGATCGATGTGAGCTGTCAGCATTTCATTGTGCAGCAGCGCCTGCTCGTGCATCTCCTTCACAAGTTGACGCACCTCCACTATCCCGGGCTCTATGCGATCGCACAGCTCCATGTCAGCCCGCTGCTGCTGCCCCGTGAGAGAGGGAGTGCTTTCGTTCTCCAACAGGACGCCACGCAGGCGAGTGGATCGGGCGGCAGCGGCGGGGGACGAAGAAGAAGGCACCTCCGTTGTCTCGCCTTGACCGCGTCGACGATGGCCGCACTTTCCCACTGTATCTGCCGCGGCATCAGGCACCGGAGTAGAGTCGGTGGACCGGGCACGATCTGCAGCGCCACGGGAGGCGCCGACGAGAGCGCCCTCGCCATGCAGCGGCTCGTCTGCCGTTGCCTTTAGCACCGCGGTGAAGTCGGTACGCATGCCGCGCTTCTCCGCGACGGAGTGCATTGGATGCGTGTTGCTTACGAGAGCCTTCCTGTCCTCCTTCGCGGCAACACTGCGAAAGGACGCGGAGCCACCACAGCGCAGCCAGTGTGCCAAGGCAACGTACCAGTGCCGCATGCGTCGCATTTCCTTGCGGCCATGATGCCACTCTCGCTCACTCTCCCGCATGGCGGTCTCCACCGCGGCGATCGTCTCATCCTGCGTGGCGAGCGCAGCGGTGACGGTGTGGGCCGTCTGCAGCGCTCGATGTGCCTCTTGCGTGGTACGCCGCAACGCCGCCTCCGTCTCCGCGCAGTTGGCTGCTGCGGAGGCGTTGAGGGCAGCCACTTCAGCCGCCTTGACGCGTTGTGCGTCGAGACGCTCCTGTTCTTGCGATTCCTTCGCGAGGGCATCCGTCGGGTCAGGCTCATGCACGGAAGCATCGGAGAAGAGGCTGCTGCTATTGCTGCTCATGGCTTTGGTGAAGAAGGCTGCAGGGGGAGAGTCCTTCGAGCAGACGTCCGTACCGACTGCGTTCGCTGCCGAGGCGCGCTGTGGAGCTGCCGAGTACATCATTCTTTCCGCTGCTTCGGTGCCGAAAAGAGAACCTTTACCAATAGAAACCTCTAGGCTAGCTGGATCGATTGTTTTCAAATGTTGCCAGGGCATCCCTCGACGGGCAGAAACGGTGAACTCTACTGTCACGCACGGAGTGGACGCGGTGGAGGGAGAGCGCACAAAAGAAAAAACAAATTAAGGAATAGAGGAAGCGACGTGACAGAGCAGGATAGATTCGGGGAAGAACACAAAGGCGTGGCAACACCCACCGCAAACGAGTACGACAAGAAGCAAGCTCCATCGCTTGCGCAAGCCTCTGAAACACCTCGGTGGCGTAGGCATGGAAGGCAGATAAGGCAATGTATATACGTACAGTGGCCCATCCGCACCGCTACCCCCACGCACTCCAAGCTCCCTCATCATCGTACTGCGCTTCTCTGCACGTCGACTCGAGACTGCCAACGTGAGAAAGAGAGGAGAGGGGGAGGGAGAAGCCGACGAAACGGCTCTTCCCAGCTTTATCAGGGCCATCTGTCGCCTGCCGTGATCAAAGGCAGCAACAGCCGTCTGAAGCTCCACAAAATCTCCATAATACCAACGATTCCTCGCGACAATGCGTCAATCAAAACTGAAGAGGTACACAGAAAATAAGAACAAAGAAGACATGGAAAAGGCGCTCATACAAGGAGAACACACCTTTCTCGCGAGAGCCTCCGTGATCGTCTCTTGAGAGGTCCGAAGACAAAAATACCGGTTTTAGTTCTTCAAAGAAAAAAAAATCATCTAGAACGGCAAAACAAAGAGAAAAAAACTCTAGAAGCTTGGTAGCACCGCGCTTTGGAGAACGAGAGCACACACCAAAGTATGCAGCCCAACAACAAAAACAAACGGAGGAGATAAGTAGGAGTTTCAACGGCACTAGTACAACACAACACGAAGACCGCCGCCAATTGACGCAACGGCGTGAGAGCAGCAGAGGCGCCATCGGTAACGCCGTCAACTCCAGAGTTTCCACCAACGAAGAGACTACTGGTTTACAGCGGCATCAGCGACGGACGAGACCGCGAACGACCCTTACGGTCCATGCTGTTCTCACGGTTCGAGACATCACCCAGGTGACGCGTAGAAGACACCGCTGGCTCGTCCTGACGCCTGCCCTTGCTGTCCACCTCCACCACCGCCTCCTTCACGTCCTGGTCGATCTTGCCGAGAATGCGACGCAGCATGTCGAACCGCGCGGCCGTCTCCTTGTAGTTGCCGTCCATCATGTGACATATCTCCTTCATCTTGTCCACCTCCGCCGTCGCCGCATCGGTGACGGCCGTGATGATCAGACCCGACCGCGCCAGCATCTCCGCCAGCGCCGTCGTCTGCACCGCCGTCAGCCCCTCCAGCGTTGTGTGGTAGGTGGCCTGCGTGTACTCGATGAGCTTGTCAATGTAGACGCCCTGCTGCTGACCGAGCGTCCGGGCCACACCCAGTTGCCCCTCTAACGACGCGATCTCAGCGGAGAGTGTTCGATCCGTTTCTTCCAGTGCGGCCTGCGTCTCGGCGAGCGTATCCTCGGTGTCGGCGAGCTTCGCCTGCGTCTCCTGAAGGTTCTCCTCGGTGTCGGCGAGCTTGGCCTGCGTCTCCTGCAGGTTCTCCTCGGTGCTCGGCGAGCTTGGTCTGCGTCTCCTGCAGGTTCTCCTCCGTGGTCTGCAGAGTGGCCTCAGTGTCGGCGAGCTTCGTCTGC